>NW_010179229.1:62268-94143 GCF_000695765.1 Mesitornis unicolor
CACAGAATTAAAAGCTGTTGCCCTGACCAGTGCCAGTGAAACATCCATGCATTTGCTGCGGAGCTCCTCTGCCAAGGCCTGAGGAGATATGGTTAATTACCTGAGCAGATTTTAAGTTAATTTCTACTATAGTGTATGTACTAAAAACAATTTAATACCTGTAGTTAACTCATTCAAAAATAAAATTATTAGTTTTAATAGGAACACCAATAGCAAAACTAGTGGGCTCCTAATAATAACTTGACAAAATTAAAGATGAAAAAAAAAAGGTTATCATTTTACTGAGATTGGAAAGCAACGTTCAAAATACTTTTCAACATATCTGTGAGGACAATGGGCTTTGCTTCACAACGTGACTTATTTCTGGAAATCTTTCAGAGCTAGAATCTAAGGACACAAATCAAATTAATGTCATAGGAAGCATCCACGGCTCTGCTCTTATTCAAGCTGCCCAACGTTCCTTTGCTAACAAGTAGACAGAAGTATTTTTCCTAGTATAGATATGGGAAATAATTCTATTACAGCTGCTGCTCTTGCTAACCAATTAAGTCTATTAACAAAGTATAAGGATTGCAAAATTGCAATTAAATGTGTGAACAAAGATGAGACCACGTGTTGGCTCAATGAAGCACAGCTCCTCAGGAGTCAAAGTCTAAAGGATGGGATGATTTTTTTCCTGCAGCTGACTCAGAGGGAACGTAAGACATTCATGCCCAGAAGTCACAGAAAATGTCACAACAGACAGAGATCAAGGGGCTTCTAGCTAAAAACCATCAGACAGAAATCACTGTCTCGGATTTCCTTTGAACAAATTGATGATAATAATTTATATAGTGTCAGATGCAAAAAAAGGCACATTAATTGGTATAAAGAAGGGTAGGATATGTCAATAGTTAAGAAGCCTACATGGATCATGCTCTGTTTCTATAATATTTGATCAAGTAACTGCTTCACTTATTTAATCCTCAAATTTATTGCCCCACTACACTTTCTCCAGAAGTTATCTATAAAGAATGGAGAGCAGGTAAGAGTACTGGCTGTGCAAGCCCTATTCAGTGCATCAGATAATTTTTGAAGCCTCATGAGGGGACTGTGGTGGGCATGAGAGTTGTTTTAGGCAACTCAGCAAAGCAATTGAAGCAAACTGATATTCCTCTGCAAATGAAATTTTTCAAGTTAGGAATGAAAAGACTTAGATTATTAATTTATTCTTCATGCTTCTACGTCACTCTTGGTGATAATTCAACAGACTAGAAAGATGGAAACAACTGTGTGCGCCACATGTTTTCACACTGCCAGTTTCTTCACTCTTCTGGATCAGACTTTCATAGTCAATGTAGAATAACTCTTGTGTGTTTCACTTAGAAAATTCTTATCTGTTCTACTTTGGTTAGGAGTCTTAAATAAATAATGGAAAAGGAAACTGTTGATTGCCCTTTTGACCAATAGTGTTGACAATCTTCCACTTCAAAAATGCATTTTTCTAACACCATTCATTTCAGTGGAAATGCAAGTTTGTAATAGTATAAATGACATCTTGAAATTGCTGCTTCCCTCAGAAAATAGATCTGCAATAAAGCAAGTCTAATCCTTGAGAACTTATTTGTAGAATATCTATCAGGTGCAATACTGAAAACCGTCTATTGACATCAAACATAAATCAAGGCCTGTCTAAAGCATATGTAGTTAAATCTTTTTTTTTTTTAATAAAAATTAGTTCTTTCTGAGAAGCTAGCGGTCCAAGTCTCCAGAAAATTTCTACTTCTAGGGACCACAGAAATGCTTTTCCTTTAGTTGAAACAGTTGAAGTTTTTTGTTAAGATTTTACATTCTTCACAAAGTCTCTATGGCTGTGATCAATGTTATCTTTTGATCTAGGGCTTTGCAGTCAGCATCTACAAGATTTTTTTCAAACAACGTACTTCTTAAATGCTTCTGATATACTTTGATATTGAAAACATCCACTTCCACAGGAAAAGCAAGAAACAATGCTTATCTTTTCACAGAATCACAGAATCACAGAAAAGCCCTCTGAGATCATCACGTCCAACCGCTCCTGTCTACCCCCTAAACCATATCCTTAAGTACCTCATCTACCCGCTCTTTAAACACATCCAGGGATGGTGACTCCACCACCTCCCTGGGCAGCCTGTGCCAGCTTCTGACGACCCTCTCAGGAAAGAACTTCCTCCTTAGCTCTGACCTGAACCTCCCTTGGCACAGCTTGGTGCCGTTTCCCCTTGTTCTATCCCCCATCACCTGGGAGAAGAGACCAGCACCCACCTCTCTACAAGCTCCCTTTAGGTAGTTGTAGGTGGTTTTACTTACATCTTATTTGCTTACCATATATTTTATCCCATGACTGGATTTGAACTTATGTTTTAGGTTGGAAAAGATTTTTAAGATCATGAAATCCAACCACTGATCCAGTCCTACTAAGTCCACCACTAGACCATGTCCCTAAGCATCAAATAAGCTATTTTCTTTATCTCACAAAACAATGCCTACCAATGGGTAAAATGCAGGCAATAGAAACTTATATCAAATTTGTAGAAAGAAATAATTGTGCAAATATAAATATATTATTTAATGGAGTAAGTTTAACTCTTCTTGCTAAGAATTTACTTATGTACTGTATTGGGTTTTCTTATTTCATGTGTGAGGGAAACTGCAGCTGTGGGCAGACCCATACTGGACCTTTGAGGACTTTTTCCCCTATGGAAAGGGGGCCACGTGGAAGCAGAGAGAGACACTGGGCTGAGGTTTTTTTTCCCTACTCCTAAGAAAGCGCGGGATGTGGCGGGAAAACCGATCGCAAACCCCCACTGCCATCCCCCTGCGCCTCAAGGCAAAGGAGGAGAGGGAAGGTGAAGAAACCGAGAACAAAAGCTGAGCCCGGGAAGAAGGGAGGGGAGGGGGGAAGGTGTTTTGACTTTAAGATCTGGTTGTGTCTCCCATTGTTCTACTCTGATGTCGGTAACAAATTAAAATGGTTTTGTTTTTATTCCTTATGATGAGTCTGTCTTTTGCCTGTGACCTGTTTCAGTGGTGAGAAGCCCTCCCAGTCCTTATTTTGACTGGCCCTTTTTGGGGCATCGTGGTGCTCAGTTATGCACTGGGCCTAAACCACGACAGTACATTATGGCTAACTAGCAATGTATATTAACTGCCCAAAAGTAGTTATGACTTAATCCTCAAAACTGGCTCCTCTTGTAGCCACTTGCCATGTGTTTTATTAATAGAATGGCCATTTCAGCCAGAAAAACTCAGAATGGTTTGAACTGCACATCTGGAATAAAAATAGTGTCATGAGGCAGTCAACTGCACTTCCAAAGGAACGCAAGATGGCACATCTATATGTAAAACTATATTACATCATAAAGAAAAAGTAAGTATTTCGAGTCTTAATGGTCCTAGGAATAAGTTGAGTTTTTTTTTTCTTTTGTTTTGTTTTGCTGATCTTCCTAAAATTTCAGCAGTGTTATCAAACCAAATGGTTTAAAAGACAGTATTCTGTTTTACCAGCAAGTATTTTATTCAGCACCTGAGTGGAGATTGCTTTAGCTTGGCTGTTCATATCCTAAAATGATTTAATTGGCCCTTAGGATGCTTTAAGAACAGTGCATTTAATTAAATCAGGCAACAACGGCTAATTGCTTCTGAGATCCTAAAATGCCTAAGATAAGAGAACAAAGGATGTTCTTGTGGTCAGATCTTGTTCTTTTATGCCAAAGGACTTTTTTTTTCATGTGTCATTATGAAATTCATTAAATGAAATCTAATAAATATAAGAAAGAATAAGAAATTCATTGCTCATAATGATAGGCTTGAATTGTCTACAACATGATTATTCACTTTGTCTTCGTATTTTCAGAAAAAAAATGCACCTCTGGCTCATACAGATCAAGAAAAGACTTGTTATAAGGAACTACTGTGCACTAAGAAATCTGCTAAACAGGCCTCTGTTGCACTTCTTATTTCCTATTGGCCCCCTCAAATGAATTATATAAAGCTGTTCTCACTAAAGGGTGTTCACTCCAAGTGGTGTCAAAAGCTGCTAGAAAGTATAAGTTACATGAGGTTCTACTGATGCCTGCTTTAGCTCCAAAGAACCAGCAAAAATCCTAAATGGAATCCTACGCTAGTATTTTACAAATCTAGCCTTATCCCAAGAGCACAATGTCAGCAGAAGCTCAAGTACATTTACTGATTAACAGGGGGACTGAAGAGATCACAGGAACAGTGCTTTCAAAACGACCATTGACTGCCAAATGTTTTCTGAGCTTCAGTTGAGACAAAAATTGGAAGCAAATCCTCATTGACAGCATGACCTGAAAAAATTCTTCCAGCTACCTTGACAGGGTCAGTGACATTCTGTACGAAATACTAGGAACATGTAATAATGAATACATGGTTCTTTTTACTGGTGTCTAAGTTTTGTTTCATCCTGGAAGTCTTATCTTATACTCATGTTGTTTTCATAACAGCATGAAATAAAGCACAACTGGAAGCTGTTTGTGTAAGGGAATGTGGGAAAAAAGTGCTGGTGCAAAAAGAGATGATAAGAAAAGGAGGGAGCTATAAACATATAAACAAGGGCACAAACAGTGTGAACAATTGATAAGGTAGGCAGTGATGAGAGCCAAACCTGGCCAGTCACACAAATTGATACGGGCATGTGAGACTGTTTATTACAGTGAGGTTATCTGGTCAGGGACCCTGTAAATTGAGAAACTAAGGGAAAAAGGTAAAAAAACCTTACAGAGTGACAGACCTGAAAAAAACAAGCATGGAGAACTGTATTGGTTTCACACAGCAAGGTTTTAGTAGTGGGGCTGCTACAGGAGTGGCTTCTGTGAGAACCAATTAAAAGTTTCCCCTGTGTTCAATAGAGTCACTGGTCAAGGCTGAACTGATCAGCAACAGTGGAACTGCCTCTGTGGCAACATATTTAAGAACAGTAAATAAAATGCTGAAGAACAGTAGACATAAGTGGGAATATGTGAGAGAAGCAACTCTACAGACTCCAAGGTCAGTGAAGGAGGGGGAGGAGGTGCTCCAGGTACCAGAGCAGAGATTTCTTTGCAGCCCCTAGTGAATACCATGGTGAGCCAGGCTGTCCATCTGCAGCCCATGGAGGTTAATGGTGGAGCAGAGATCCATCTGCAGCCCGTGGAGGACTCCACAGTGGAGCAGGTTGACATGCCTGAAGGAGGCTGTGACCCTATGAGAAGCCCGCACTGGAGCAGGCTGCTGTCAGGACTTGTGATGCCATGGGGGACCCATGCTGGGGCAGTTTGTGAAGAACTGTAGCCTGTGGGAAGAACTCACACAGGAGAAGTTAATGGAGGACTGTCTTCTGTGGGAGGGAGCCCACACTGGAGCACAGGTAGAGCGGAAAGAGTCCTGCCCCTGAGGAGGCAGAGACAACGTGTGATGAACTGACTGCAACACCCATTTTCCGTCCCCCTGCACCACTGCAGGGGAGGAGGTAGGGAAAAATAGGGGGCTCAGGAGCCTTTCATTATATTTTCTCTCCCTGTCTAGCTGAGGAGGGGGGGGTGATAGAGCAGCTTAGTGGGCACCGGGTGTCCAGCCATGTTCAACCCAGTGGAAGAACAGTGATGAGAAACAAAGCTCACCACTCAGACTAATTGGACTATAGGGAAACTGTAGGCACCACTTCCAGGAAGATCAGCCTGGACTTTGCCACTGGTGCAATTGTGAACCAGGACCTGGGTCATGAGCTGGGAGGGATGCAGGAATAGATAGATCCACACAAACCCATGGGAGACATGCAGGGGAAGGAGAGCTGGGAGGAACAAGCAGGAGGGGATATAAATAACAGGGGCTGGTTGGGTGTAAAATGGGGCTGGTCCTTGCACTTTTCTGGCTGAGCCCTACACCTGGTCACCACAGGTGATTGTTGTCCTATATTTCTTATTAAATCCTTTCTAACTCTCTCTCTGTGAACCTCCCTCTCCACCCGGGGTGTGTATGCTGCAGGGTTCAAGTGCCGGCTACTGGAGGAATTGCTGAGAGTGGACTGGCTACTGGAGATGAGTAGGCAACCCTGACCTCTGCTGTCAGCTACTGGAGTCAGTGGGGGTCTTTAATCTCCAGACAGGGGTGGTGGGAATGGTGTGAGTCCCTAAACCAGCTGCCGAGGGGACCAGTGTGAGCGAGGGGAGTGAGGGGCTCAGAGCCCGTGGCTGGAGTGGGACCACCGGGTCTCAGCCTGTGTGCCTGGTGCCGGCTGCTGAACAACCATGGTCAGTATCTCTCCCAGCCTGGGTGTGTGTAGGGTGTGCGTGTGTATTCAACAGCAAACTTCAAGCTGGACGAGCCAGCAAGTCGGGGACCACTGGATCCAGGAAGGGTTTTCTGTTGGGTAGACTGGGCTCCTGCAGACAGATGGGAGAGGTCCTGGGCCAGGGCTGCTGGAGGAGGTGGCTATGAGCTCCTTAAATAACTTTACAGTTTGCAGCACTGCTGAGGTAAGAGCAAGAAGTCATCACTCTGAATGTTCAGGATAACTTCAATATAGTTAGGGCCCATGTCCCATTACATTCAATACTGGGTCGTCTATCAGTTCCACAGAAATTCCTCCCACCTTAGTCTCAGTTATATATGGACCAAGAATTTGATACATTGGTTCACTTTCACAATATGGATTTAAAGCTTTGTATATATCTATAGGTATGAAGAAAAATTAATTTTAAATCTGTATTAACATCTGTGGCGTGCAGTTAAGCATAAAACATGAATCCTTTGCTTTTGGTTCTGAACACCGAAGACATGCAGAGGAAAGGACAGGAGGAAAATAAATGCACTTTACTTTGATTAACTGTGATCTCATGAGGTGGTGTGTCATTTTAAAGCATCCAAAAGATATTAGATGTGGGGGAAAGTGTACAAAAGAAACAGGAATATTAATCCTGTTCACAGGGTGTTGATCCCTCCATGTGCTGTGAAAACACAATTACTGGGTTACAATAGAAATAATTACTGGAGTTATCAACATAACTAAGGCAGCAATTATTTTTTTTTCTGCAGAAGCTAGAAGGTCCTTGTTGGATCTCAAGTGCTATCCATCTTAAAGAAACTGTTCTAAGAACATTATATGCAGGTACTCACTGAAGCAATGAGATTTTGAAATGTCCTTCAGACATTCTTAATGGCAAAAGTTGATTCCTCTATGAGACTCTTAAATTTCAGAACATTCAGTTCAGCACTTAAGAATTCACACAGTTCACTACCTCCAAAACAGCTAAGTGAGTTTCTTAGCATGTTGTATAATCTTATAGCATAGTCACAGATAGAATCCAATTCTCTGGACATTTACTGCTTTATTTGAAAGTGTTCTTTCTCTTCTTGCATTTCACTGGTCATTTATTTAGTTTTTCAATAATATGACAGATACATTCAATAGACAATAGTTCTCCCTAGAATGTAACAATCTCATCTGCAAACCTACTCTATGTGCACTGGAAAAGTAGAATTTTGATATAAAAATCTCATTCTAAAAGCAGAACAAGCTCTTTTCTCCTTCTTCACTCATCTTTTATTCTCCAGTGTGCAACTGTTGTGCAAGGAATTGATAATACAGAAAAGAGAAGATCAGTGCACTCAATTCAGACCCTGCATCCTGAATGGCTTAGTGCAAGCAACTTAGTGCAAGCTTAGAGTTAGATAAAAGCCTGTTTAGAGGAAAGAATTTATGACATTTGAAGTCCTCTACTCCTGATTTTTCAGAGGTCCAGTATTTGAATAACTTCACATTGATCTCCTTGGTGGAAACAAAAGGATATGGTTAACACAAAAGATGTGTGCCACTCTCATTTTATAACCAAAGTAGATTAAGTCTTGAAAAGAAAAGACCTCAGAATTATTTCAGTGTGGACAAAATATCTTGTTTATTGATCATATCTTATTTCATTCAGGGCTCTTTGCTTTCAGATGTTTAAGGCAGAGGTTTGGAGTCGTGATTCTATCTTGATCCGTTATTGCTAATCCTTCCTGCACCACAGTAGTTTTCAGAAATGGACAATTTCCAGTAGTGTCTTCCATACAATAGTTGTACAACTGTCGTAAATTGTTTGATTGGACTGTTTAATAAACAGGCACTTTTTCTGGTCAAATGCTCAGAAAAGACTAGTACATTTCCTTACAATGAAAACCAAAGGAAAGTAAAGCAGCAACCAGGATATGGTTTCTCCGCTCTAGACACATTAGCAGGGTAAACACTAAGGAAAAGTAAGATTGACACAACAGGAAATGAACAAGAGAATGTGGAGGGAGAATGAATTTCAGATAGGAATTAGGGGCAGCACTGCAGCCATAGATAAAGGGTTTGTTAAGGATCTGGACTTCTGCCTTTAGATATTAACTGATTCAATAATACTATTAACATTACATCTTATCATGTCTTCCTAAGCAAAGTAACAGCTAATATTGCTTTATATTTTGGTGAGTATTTAAGAAGCAGAAACAACTGGGAGAGTTTGAGGATGGTAAGTGGTGTAATTCTGAGTGGTTTATATTACCTATGAATCAACCTGCCTCCGTTGAACATCATAAATCTAGGCCTTTTTTTTCCAGAGATGAAGTGGTTCTCTCCTGCCAGCGAATGCCCATTCTGTGAATTCACAAATGAACACTGAAGAGCTGAAAATTGTTATTCCCTATCTAAAAGGAAGCCAATTTCACCCCCTGTTACTCCCCTGTTGCTGCAGCAGCACAGGAGACGATGACTGCTCAATGTACTCTTCTTGTCTAGACCTTGATCCTAGAGACTAGCAAATAACTTGTCTTTCCTCTCCTGTAACTGGTAATTAAACAATGTATTTGTTATGATTTTCTTAAAGATACTGTATTTCTTTGGGAGATCAGTCTTAAGAGGTTGCATCTTTAATTTTACACAGTGTGCTAATCTTTTCCATATGTGTATTTCTGATAGCTGTATCAGCCTTTAATTTATTTACAGCTCATGTAAATAAATTGTCTAGCTCTGGAGCACTGATTTTTCTCCCTGTAAGATATGTTTACTGTAGTCATCACAAGAATGTCTTTGAAACAATTATCTTTAAAGTTCAGCAGTAGAAGAAAAATAAATGAGCGTAGATTGACAACCCAATTGGGCTAACATCACAAAATATACTCAGGAACATTTGTTTGAATAAAAGTAATTTCAGTAATAGTATATTTGTCACTCTTCCATGAGTTTTTAAAAGCATTTGAGAATGTAAATGTTTGTTTGTGAGAATGTTTACGGAAAATTGTTGAAAACATTTTTTAAGAGGAATACTCGGATAACTCACGCAGATAATTTAAATGCATTTTTGCAGTGTCATCCATCATCAAGTCTAAGTGTCATGAGCAGAAATCAGATGAGAACAGAGAGAATCCACAATGAAAATTTTGCTTTGACTGACATGATCAGTTCAAAAACGGGATCCAAAAATCCCTACTTAAAATAAAACAGAGGGAGACTTTCTGGGGCAGAGGCTGTGAGCTGAACTGCTCATCAGCTTTGGTGAATACTCTTACCATATTATCACACAGCCTAGCTCTTGCAGGGGAAAGCCGTACTTTTTGAGGTGAATTGAACTCTTATCTCCAGTAGCATGGCTTCAAAAGTGACCCAGAGAAGAAATCCAGTGTAACCCAGAACAGCCTGTAGACTCCTCCCATGCCCTGTGCAAGTGCATAAGCAGACACCACCAGTAACTCCATTTTATTTTTCTGCATAGCTCTTAAAAGGCCTCTTCATTAAATCAACAGAATTAATATTTAAGTTTAAATTTCTTCTCTTACAGTGGACAGCTAAAGCTAATTAACTTGCCTTTCCAGTAACAGTTTTATCATCTTACTTGGAAAAAGCAAGAACACAACTATTGAATAGCTGAAGAATTTTTTTCCACACAACAAATATTGTATACGAAAGTGAGCTAGTCTAATTCTTGTAAAATAAATGAAGGATTTTGAGGCCATTTATACAGCCTACAGGTTTGTGCCAACTAAACAAAGCCCATCAGAATTCAACTATGTACCACTTAAAAATGGTAGAGCAGAGTTCTGCTGTAGTGATGGAAAGCCTTCAGCACCTTGGCTCTTTTGCCTTGAGCAGTTAAGCAGATGATGAAAGGAGAAACATTCACAACTTCATGATTGCAAATACATCATTATGGTGACAGTTAAGACAGGATGAAGATCCTCTTCCTTGGCATAGGTCCTGCTCACTGAGCTATGGAAAAATCTCTCATATTTGATGTCGGTAGAGGACCTCTGACACTGAACTCAGCCATTTCTGCTCCCGTTCAGCTGTGCCAGGTTTATACACAGCCATTTCATTAGAATACATTCCCTATGCTGCTTATCATTGACTTGTAATGGTAGGTTTTAATCAGCCCAGACACAGCAATTCACAGCTTTTTACTAAGGCAACATTTTCTGTGATAGTTTCATGAGGTAGATCAAAACTGTTGTGCCCAAATGCCTGAAAGACTTTCAGGAATAATATGTATTTGAAAAAAAAATGGGACTCCTTTTGTATTTTTTAATGAACCACAAGCATCTGAATTGAGTGATAAAAGTATTACGGAATTAGAATGACAAGATTTTCACTCATTTACATCTGTATTGTTTTTAGCTGCGTGTTTGCAAGTCACATTTAGGGAAGGTTGCCAATACTGCAATAGCCTGAGGAACGTTTTGGCTCGAACCCAGTGTGTAAAAATCCATGGAGCGTTTTTGTATACTAAATTGTCTCCTACAAAATCCAGTAATACGGCAACTGAAGAAATGAGGAAATATGTGCCTTGAAAACCCATCAGCAGGTCTTCTTGCATGAGTATGTTATGGTACATATTTCATAACATAACCCTGTACAATGAAAAGGGAATATTTCAATATAAAAGCGGAAATGTCTGATGCCCATTGATCACTGCTAATTTTCCTAATGTATCACAATTACCTAAACACTTGTGCTAAAAACTTTGTGCTGATAATGGCTGAGAGCATGTACAGTGTTCAATATCCCTCAAAGTACCTAATCCCCCACTGTGCCGCAACCTCTCCTTTTTCCACTCTGTTCTTTTCAAGACTGCTAAAATTTCTTTATGTCTATACATACAGATTTTTGATAAAAGTCACATATATCAGACATTAGGTTAGTTCAGTTCACACATCTACAAATAGCTGCTAAAGTGGCTGAAAGGAAAAAAAAATCTTGATTATCTTAAGCCCTTTCTATTTTTTACCCATGTTTCAAGAATTTTCCCGCTGTTTCTCTCAGCAGCAGGTTTATTGGCTGCAACTGCTTGACTTCTAAGATAATTTCACCAGAGCTGGATGGTGTTCTCAAATGCTGTCACATCGGCAAAACCTGGCCAGCTTGCTGGGAGGCACCCACAGAACCACGAGGCAGCCCATGGTTATGTTTGAGCTCTTCCGTGCTGCATTTACACTGCACAGCTGCCAGTCAACCCGGTGGGGTAAAATTCCTCCTGCATGATTTCAAGTTATCAGTATTGAACCTTAGTGTTTGCCATTCAACCTACCCATAGTACTTTGCTTCCTTATATCTTCTACAGGCAGAAAACATAGCACCCATTTTTGGATGCTACATTCTGACATAGACTTTGCACTCCTAATCCTCGTCGCTAGAAAAGACGGTACGATCTTCCAGAGTGAAAAGAGACTATGCCAAAACTTGCCAATACCCAGCCACCTTATTGTCTGCTGGAGCAAACAGCTCAGATCAGTAGTGCACAGTGAAAGGATGAGAAGTAATGGTTTCAAAATGAAAGAGGATGGATTTAGATTAACATTAAGAATAAATTCTTCACTGTGAGGGTGGTGAGACACTGGCATGGGTTGCCAGTGGGAAGTTGTGGATGCCCCCTCCCTGTAAGTGTTCAAGGCCAGGTTGGACAGGGCTTTGAGTAACGTGCCACAGCCTTCATCATTTCCTTTATGGGTGATATCATAATACAGGTTTGTGATGTTTCAAACACTTGATTCAACCTTAACTACTTTAGAAAGGTTATCAGAAGTATGGTGTCTGCTTCCTGAATAAATTTTGTGGCCACTGTGGTAATTCATAGATAAAGCAACATCCTTGCCATCTCCAGCAATTACTGTTATGACTATTTTCTTTGAAATGGCTTAGGGCATTTGACACAATTCACAGAATCACAGAATCACAGAATCCCAGACCGTTAGGGATTGGAAGGGACCTCCAAAGCTCATCCAGTCCAATCCCCCTGCCAGAGCAGGAACACCCAGATGAGGTTGCACAGGAAGGCGTCCAGGCGGGTTTTGAATGTCTGCAGAGAAGGAGACTCCACAACCTCTCTGGGCAGCCTGGGCCAGGGCTCTGTCACCCTCACTGAGAAGAAGTTTCTTCTCAAATTTCAGTGGAACCTCCTGTGTTCCAGTTTGTGTCCGTTACCCCTTGTCCTATCATTGTTTGTCACCGAGAAGAGCCTGGCTCCATCCTCGTGACACTCACCCTTTAAAGATTTATAAACATGAATGAGGTCTCCCCTCAGTCTCCTCTTCTGCAAACTAAAGAGCCCCAGCTCCCTCAGCCGCTCCTCATCAGGGAGATGCTCCACTCCCTCCATCATCTTTGTAGCCCTGTGCTGGACTCTCTCCAGCAGTTCCTGTCCTTCTTGAACTGAGGGGCCCAGAACTGGACACAATATTCCAGATGCATTCATTTCTTTGTTGTGCAGAAGATAACATGCTTACTCTAGAAGTATTTCTTGGTAATTTAGATCTTTTTGTTTGTTTTGGTTTTTTTTTGTACAAATCAGTTGGCTTTCAAGATTGTTATTACTTCTTCGTAGATGTTACTTGAATTTTCTCATTCGGTTATAAACCCCATCAAGTTTAGGTAAGTTTTAGATCATCTGTAGATAATCCCTGTCATCTATAGCCTTGACTTTGTCAATCATGTGACATTCAGAAAAATGTTACTAAAAATAATAGTAAACAACTAGGTGTTTCCTATGGCTTCTGCGTTATTTAGTTTATAAACTACAAACGCTTCTTTTCAGAGTCTTTTCAAAATTCAGACAAGCTTGAATGGAAGCAGGTAGTGCTGTCAGCCCTTATTTTCATGTTATCCTTAGAAGAGGGTTTAATAACTGGAGCTGTTTTGAGTCAGTCTTAGAATCTTTAGGATTTGCCTGAAATCCGAAAACAAATGTTTCCTGTGTAACATCGCATTTATTATAGGGGATTAAGTACTGAAAAACACAGTAGTTAAGAGAAATCATTCCTATCATAGTGAGAAGCATTAGCTGGTAGGTATGTGTAGCAGGAAAGCCACCAGCTGGGGCTTTATTTGTATCCAAGTGGTATCGACATTTATAGCAAAATTTCTGTGAATGTCTTTCAGCAAAAGGGGCCTGCAAAGTCTAGAATTTACACCCTCTTTACAATACACATGATGTCACTGCATGAGAAGTATATTTTGTTCTCTATTTTTTCCCTTCTAGGGCTCCTTTCACTTGAGCGAGTACTTTAAGGAAGGTTTTTCAAAAGACTTAGATGACTGAAAGCAAGTTACGTTGGCTGATTACTGAAATCTTTATGCTTCTGAATTTCTTACTTTTTTCATTTCAATTACCACTTTAAACAAGAAAACATACCTTGTAAGAAATTATAAACATAGTTAATCTTACCATCAGTACCAGAGAAAGTAGTTAGGTGGTATTAAAAAGTCTCATAATGAGGTGTTTGATACTGTTACCATGAGCAGCAGCACTACAGGGAAATCAAGAAAAATAACTTCTAGAACTGATGGAAAAATTCAAAAATAAAAGTATGTTTGCTAATGAGATGAATTCATTGATTCAGAGCATATAATTCATGAGGTGACACTCGCCTCACTCCTCTGTCTGACTCTTGTCATTACATGAAATGGTAAACTCTGCGCTTGGGGTAATTTGGACTGAAATGTATGAGAAAAATTATTTGAGTAAGAAGAAAAGTGCATACATGCCACAAAGAATGCAGACCAGGTTGAAAAAACTTTACTATTTATTTAAATTTACTAATTACTGCTGCTTGCCAATGCATGTTGATGGTTAATGTGCTCATTGTGAAGCTGTGTCGCTCTATCCAGCTCACAGAAACAGAAAACAGCTCACACTGAGTGTTACGTGAAATGCAGTGTGATCAAAGTGTTCTGGGGATACAGCAAATGTAAAATCCTTTTTTCTATCTACTTCTAAGTTACAAGAAAAAATCATGAAGAGAAAATGATGTGGTGATTTTAACAGTATTCGGCCCATGTAACGTCTGAAATAAAATAAATACAATGGGGTATAAATACAAAATAATACAGTGGGGTTTCACAGAACTATGGTTTTGTAATGAGGACATTTTCAAAATTATGGAAAAGAATCTTTTTCATTTCCAATATCTTGCTTACTGTTTTAGCAACAGCAGTTCTTGTAGATAGAATATAGAGTCACAGATCAACAGGTAAAGTTTTGGCAGGATCTTAAAGCTGAGATTATAGAGATACATTTTTAAAAATCCTAGAAGATCTCCAGCCAAAAGAGACAAAAAAGTGCAAAAGGGAAACAGATTGGCAGGTGACAGCTGTGAAAAATATTGCCTTTCCTAGCAGGGAAACCACAGCTAAACGTAATCAAGACAGTAGAGTCCTGCTTTTCCTGAAGAGTTAGAGGACTCCTGAAGAGTCACAATAGTGCAGATTTAGTGTATCAAATGATAAGCCACAAATATAAAATACAGTAATCTCAGGTAAAACAATTAAACCAATTCTGACAAAAAGAAAACTGGAGTTTGAAAAAAGGAAAAAGAAAGCTACTTAATCTCTTCAGGCTGGTATGGCTGCAGGTTTTCTTAATGATTCCCCAGGTTTTTCACTATTTGTTTATTAACTACTATGGCTATGTCCCCAATACATATGGCTCAAAAATGCCAAATTGCATTTCAATTCACCTATTGATTTCAACTATCAACTTCTCTGGCAAACACAACCTATTTTAACTATACGCACAACTGTACAGACTCAATTATATATAGGTTTTTGTGACACGTTCACTCTAATTGGACAGAAAAAACAATTTGTAGCACTAAATCAAATTATACCCTCATAGACCATATGCTTTGTGTAGCTATGCAGAGACTTGTGACACCTAGGAATTGAAGTTGCACCAGTCAAGATAGAACTGTTATTAGCTTGCCTTTAACCCAAAGGTGACTATACTGAAACAGTGTCTTGAACAATGGTAAAGAAGTGTTTTGCATCATGGCAGTTGCACAGCCAGACACTATGCGCAGACATTTCATGTAAACATATGAAACAAGATGGCTAGATCACTGCTCTTGCTTTCAGAAAGGTTGTAGGTCTCCTCCATATCAGAACAGATTAAAAGGAAAGTAATTCTGATAAGAAGCAGAGACTATAGTGTATTATTTTCTTGCTCCAAATAAACGTGGTTTTTTTCCAACGGTAATATGTTTCTGCCCTATTAAAATTAGTTGTCTTGTTCAGGCTTTAGTTAATAAGACATTTTATAAATCCTTAACATTGCATAATAAGCCTCCAAAGCAATACACAGTAAGCTGTCTCATCCCGCTCCTGCGGACAGACCAAGTTATCAAGATATCTCTGGGATGGAATGCAAGGAAGCGGCCTGCGTCAGGGACTCAAAGCAAAATAAAATGTCTCATTCCACCACTGCAGAGAGATCAAGTTGTGATGGGTCAGAATGACAAGCTTAAAAAATGTCTTTTACTGGTTATTGGGAACTGCAGTCTTCAAGAGTCTTGACAAAAGAGATATCAACTACCATGATTTTAGCTAAATATGAGATTATCCCAAGGCTTCCAGAAGACAGAATGAGAGAAAAGAGAAAGAAGAGGAACAGAGGGAAAAGAAGAAAGCAAAACAAACAATAAAAGGATGGGGAATATTCACCACACTTGGTTCCTGCATGCAACGTGTGTACTCTATAATCCTCATTTGCATATTCATGGGTTTCACTTGTTATATGCATTATCGTTATTTTGGCCGATAATGAAGCAAAAGGTCATTCCACGGTCACTGAAGAGTGGGATGGCTCTTAGGGCCCAAGGCTGCTCCAATTCCTTGGGACTCCCCTCTCCTCTCCTATGCCCAACCTTATCTGCTTCTCAAGGGCTTCTGCTTGCATGGTTTAGCAGTTCACAAGCCTTTGTTGGCAACATCTGTCTCTGTTTAGTGTCTCTTCACAACGACTGAGGCAAATAAGAATTAGGGGCTTCACATATGCCTCATAACAGCTTGAATATGGTTTTTCAACTGTAATGTAGAAAACTGACCAAGCAAGAGAGAAACACTCCCAGCACATGCAATATCTCCATTTAGCTGTCCAATACTTGGCTTTCCTTGGCACAGGGTTCTGACCACAGATGTAAATGCAGGGTGTTATAAATTTCTGTTTACTGATTAAAACAAAAAAAAACCCCAACAAACCAAAACAACCTAAAGCAGATAAAAAGGTATAGCAAAAGCAAACAGTAAATGCCTATTGCAAAGTACTGATTTCACAGTTGCTTTGTGTGTGCCTTGTAATGATATCTCGAGCACTGGCATCAAGAGTCCTTGTTAAGGTTTGTCCCAGAAACTGTGGGTGAAACCTTATGACAAGATATGATTTAACAGTGGAAGGGCAATAAAGGCTTAATAAGGATTATAAAAATGCCTTGATTTTTACATATGGCTCCTGCATGACAGAAAGCTCTTCTTATTATGCCCAGGGAATAAACAAAATATCTGGAATTAAGTTCACAAAAGCTACTCAAAAGTGATTTTTTTTAGTTCTCTCGCCCCTCAGAAATGTCTCTATTAATCTTTAATGACCTGTTGCCTCTTACACTAAGGTTTCAGCTAATTTGCAACATTAGTTAAAAAGAAATATCTTTCCTGATGATAAATGTATGCTTTATTTCAGCATATTTTTAAAATCTAGGGTTCTGGGAGGAAAAAAAGTCTCAAAAATACTATTCCTTTGAGACCTGTGCTGGCTTATTCATCAAGAAGACGGAAAGGCAATAGCATAAAATACCATGCAAGAGTGAAGATTGAGTTTTGGCACTTAGATTTATTATTCCAGTAGCAGTATTGTGGTTTTTTTACTTATCTCTACCCAGCATAGCAACTGTCACTAGAGGAGTAAGGAAGAGCCAATTCAGAAGCTGCATGAACAGTGAACAAAGATGCCTTTGCTTTTGGTACAGCACAAGGAAAACAAAATTTAGGTTACTCAGGAAAGCAATATATGACCCCCATCTTATTAGCACCCTGAGCATGGCAGAGTGCCCTCTGAGTGACCACCCCTGTTCTTACCACCAGAAAACACCACGTGTACACACACACACATATATAGGAGTGTATGAATAGGTCCTGGCTATTACAGAAGAAATTGTTTGCTTGTTTATGATTTTATATGAGACGTGAAAGGTCTGCATGGAAAAGCATCACAGTTTTAAAGGCTAGAATGAGCAGATTTATAACATTAACCAGCAGCAGTGTTTGTAGCCTGTGATCAAAAATCGAGCAGTAGAGCAGGTTTATATTATCCATGATACTGAGAGTTTTCAGAAGACTGGAGCACATCTGAAGTGTATTTCTGCCTTGGACTTAGCATTGGAAGAACCATGGGCTGAAAAAGAAGCAATAGAAAATAAAGGTGAATGAGGCTGTTTTTTTAAAGAGGACATCTAGCTCCTATATGTTATTTGATTGTTTATGAACACTGTTTTGGGGCTACAAATTCATTGTCCATAACATCAAAGAATTTCACAGTAGCACCTTGTCAGAAAGCTTCTGAATGAAAAAATGGACAAGCAGCTCATCCCCTGTGGATGTAAACTCCAGAGTATACACAGTCCCAGCATGAATATACATTTAATAGAATCTACATTTTTTAACAACTATACTCATTAAACTCAACAGCCCTCTCCAGATTTTGGAATTAAAGGGCTGCAATGGTTACTTCACCCATTTTTTTCAGCACTGCTGAAAATCCATTTCATGTATAGGCCCTCTTCCATTACCTTCCATTATATGAGGAGTGGACTGCATGGTACTTGAGCCACAAAAAAAAAGATCTTTTCACGGTACACAGCTAATCAGGGGGAGATTCTTTCTTAACAGAAAGAAACATGTGACATGGTCAATAATATCATACAGGAATGGGATTATAAGGCCAGGTTGAGTGGGGCTTTAAGCAGCTTGGTCTGGTGGGAGGTGTCCCTGCCCATGGCAGGGGGGTTGGAACTGGATGATCTTTAAGGTCCTTTCCAAACCAAACCATTCAATGATTATGAATCGATGATCCACCACACAGTGTATAAGAAAGGTGAAACTGTGAAGACAAAAGGCTCTATGGACCCCTTCCCAAATACTACATTGTACTCTACACACCAGGCCATGTGCTGGTTAATGTACCTCAGACCTAACACTTTTCCCTTCTGGTGGCTGTCACCAGAGGAAAAAGAGACATTTGACCCACTCTATTCAACAGCTTACACATGTAACTGAAAAGGAAAAATACTCAAAGTTTTCATGCATTATATGTCAGTGAGGGCCTCCTCCTTGGATGGCTGTGTGGTCATTGGTAGAAAACTGACATCTGAGTGCCGTGGGTGCATTTTTTCCAGCTGTATCAATATTACCATTAAGTTCACTGGAATCTTCTGGCAGGGGCAACCTTTGCATATTTATAATACACGACACAGCAAAATGCGGACCACCTGAAGAGACTGGTCTTTAATTTCAGGTCTGTATGGGGACGTGAATGGGGCTTCATGCCAAGAACACTTATGCCAAAGTGCCCACGCTGCTCATCCCCAGAGATGCTCTTTTTGGTGGCAGGAGAAAGACCATCTGTCTGTCTTACAAAGCCTCACCTGATGAAAAGTTCTGTTACTGTGATATTCTTTCCCCAGTGAAATAACACCTCCTTGGGCATGTAAAAGTAATTTCTGGGAATTTCAGAACAATAGTGGCATATTTCAGGAGCATCAAAACACAAATAAACCCACCTCGAGGGCTCTTTTTTCCCTATTTCTGGACAGGCTAGCATCAAACAATCACTTTCCTTGTTCCATTCTTCTGCTGAAACCTGCCAAGCCATCTGCACCCTCAGAGATGAACAGCAAGCCCTTGCGGGCATCTGGTGTATCCCAGGTCTGAACTGGTCTCTGGGGGAGACACCTGTGGTACTTTGCCATCTGGCATTTTGAACAACAGTTAACAACCTTTTTTGAAATTACATAAACCCCCTTTAAAAACAAGAAGCTTTAGACTATCCAGTCTCTTGGATAAATGCTGACAGATATCTAAATATGGTAATTATTACGGACAGAAGAAGACACTGCTTTGTGGCCTGAGTGAATAAAGAAAATGCCCACAACATGCCAAGCAGTATTTAAGCTCTCTGTGGGTTAATACAGAAACACAAATCCAATCTTCCCAACACCACCATTGCAAGAGAACCAGATGAGTTGTAGCTTCCTCTTTTCTAAGGCTCACGACACGCCGCTGCTGCTGTCTCTGTCTCATGGAAGCATGCCAAAGGATATGAAACCCTGGAACACAACACTATTATTTTTGTAGCCTGATGCACCACAACATGTGTGAGCCCAAAGCTTTGTGATCTCTTTAAATGCAAGACCCTTGCCTTTATCACAGCACAGACTTTGATATTCATGAATAGCGTTGGTGACTATTATTGGTAGTAATATTAGTTTCTTCTTCTTATTTTATGAAATCTGTTTTCATTTCAACTCATAGAAATACTTCCGAATTCTCTTCCTTGTGTGGGGAGTGGTCACCAAATGATAGAACAATTGTCTAAACATGGATAAAGGGTTACATTTCACAAAGGCAATGTATGTTTATATATGTTATGTGTCTGAAGATGTATCGAACAATATAAATGAAAAAGGAATGAGAACAACAAAATTGGAATATGATTGAACTCTGTCCTCTCCTGACACTGTTCTTTGAAGTTTAAATAGAACTGGAGATGTTCAGTACTTCATGCAATCCACTTATTTGCTTGGAATTTATGTGAAGATATTATACACAAGTGAAGAGGGTCAGAGAAAAGGAATGCAATTTCCCTTCGCTGATGTGCTTTAAAAACATCAGAGGATAAATTTATCACCTAAAGATCTCTATATCCTAAATTAGATATAGAAACATCATTCCATGTGGGCATAGAGATATGTCTGAAGAGATGTGCTGGAAAGACTCAGATCTAAATGCCACCATAGTCAAAGCATACTGTGCAGTGACTGAAAGAGCTGTTTTGGCTTTCCACCCTGATTCCTGGTAAGCAGCTCTAAATTATTCTGGTTTTTATTCAATCACAATTTTTCTCAGCAATGACATCCACAATTTATTGTCTCTGTCAATTTTGAGTTTGCATATGACAACAAAGGATATTTTTGATAAGGAATGTTTTTTTTCACACTTAGGTCAAACTCAAGAAAGAGGAATTTGGGTAGGAGGGCATCTTGCTCTACGTCTCCTTTGAGAAGTCTTTTCTTCAGCTAATTAACAAAAACAATTTAAAAAACGATTAGGCTATCATAATTCACCTCCTTTGTGGTTTTATTTTTTCTTTCCCACAGATATCATGATCCTACATGTTCAGAGACTTTATCTAACATTTTATGTTAGAATTTGAACAGTAGCTATGTTTCATAAGCAGGTCACTCAAACTCCAAAATTAAGAAATGTCTATGAAAACTTAAATGATCCAGAGCAGTAAAGTAATAATGAAAAATGTCAGTATTTCTTTATAAGCCATTCAACAGAAGCTAAATCTTACAAAATTCTGTCCTCATTCTAGTCACTATTTAATTTACTTCAATATGAGAAGTGGTGTACATGTACGACACTTTCTTCTGTACAGTTTGACTGCAGTCAATAGCACCACTTACAGAATCTGAAGCAAATAAACTTGAGTGAAACTGGGGCTGAGCAAATATCAGTTTCTAGGGTATGGTTATGTCCTCCTGTAGATGTTCTCACTGAAGGAAGATGATTTCCTTCAGTGTCTTGTCAAAAAGCACATAATCTCCTCATATTGTCCTTGGAAATGCATATATGCATATCTCATAACTGCAGAGAAGCCAGGAGGAATTAATGCTGTTTGAGTTTTCGTAACAATTCCTGTAACACATGAAGAACATATTGTAATACTTCCATAGTATTAAAAGGCTATGGGATATGTTTCTGCACAGGATATTGTATGGTATGAATTTTCACATTTCTGCAGGATGATTGAAGAAAAGAGGACTAGGAAGCTTTGCATTTGTAGTTATACTGCGCACTAGGAAGGTGATGCAAGGGGACATGTCCAGTACTAAACATTAAATTGTTTTTCATCACCCTGGAATGTGCACATTACTTTGTCATAAAATGCTGGTGCAGATAATGAATTGATCTTTTCTGTTGCTGTAATGCAAGTCCAATTTACAGTACTGTTCATATCCTATGGTAACTACATCACGTGTGTGGAGAGGAAACTACTGGTACCTTTTTTCCATTTTATGCATATTTTAAAAACATAATTAATAATAAAATATGCTCAGCAACTTTATAGCTCTATTACTTCCCATTAAAAATAATGAGCTGCAAGAGTATAAAAGGTGACCTATTCCCTGTGACAGTCAGACCCAATGGCACCATTGACTAGAACCATCTGGAAATACCCTGTCAATGTAAATACCACATTTTTAAAGTCTATGCTACCAGTTTGATGCATGGCTTCCCAATGACAGTAAAAACTGACAGCTATACCAAGGCTTCTACAGTCCATGGATGTGAGGAGTTCCTAGTTATGTGTCAGTACTGTGTCAACCCTCAGGTTTCGGTACTTCAACTGAATAGAGGGAACGACTAACGATTGAAGAATATACCAAGAATGCAGGCAAGTTGGATAAAATGAGCACAACATTTCTTTTTAGAATATTGGTTGTGAACCTAAGACCGGAAATGCAATTAAAATCAATAGCTTGCCTAGTAGGTCGTAAAGCACTTTGACAAGTGTCCTTCTCCAGAGGCAAGACTGCAAGTAAGAAGAATGCCAGAAATAGCAGCTGCATGTTCTGTCTTCAATTACATTTTCTCTACATTACTTTTGCTTTGTCTTCAATTAATCAGAGTCTAACATGAATTTGTGAATTCATAGAAAAATCTCGAGTTAATTTCTGTTCTTCAAAGGGACAGTATTGTCATGGTTTAGGGCTGGGCTGACCACTAAATCCTGGACAGATGCTCTCTATTAACCCCTCTCCCTTCCCCAGAAGGGAAGAGAAAGAGAATAAGGGAGAGAGACTTCATGGGCTGGAAAATAAAACTAACTGATTTAATGAAACAATAATATTAATACTACAGGATAAGGATGCAAATAGGAAAAATAATTAAATATATACAAATATGTACAAATATATATATATATAAAACAAATATGAAATCCACCCTGCACCCTGCCCCCTCATGACAATTACGTCACCAGAGCCTCTACAAAGAAGAAAAGTCCCAGGCTGGACCCAGCAGCAGGTAGGAGCAGGATGTAGGAACAGGATTCAGGAACACACAAATCAGGATCGGAGGCAGATGAACCAGCAGGGTTCTGCTTGGACTTTGGCCATTGCAGAAGAAGAGCAGAGGGCAGGATCAAGAAGGGATTGAGATGGAAGGGTCGAGAGCCTCATGATCCTTCAACTTTATATTAAGTATGACATATGTGGGATGGAATACCTAGCTGGTCTGTTTAGTGTTCGCTCCTCTCCATAGGTGCAGATACGGCACCCATGGCGAGATAGTGACCTTGTGATTACCACTTGTAGACATACACAGTGTCTAGAAAAACATGCTGTCAGTTCCAGCAATTACAGCCACTTAGAAGAGCCTAAATTTTCTGTGGAAATAAAATTTATGTGGAACTACACATAGAACTGACTTGGTGAACTTTTTCAGGTCATTAATAATTCATCGAAAAAGAGGTTATAAATTATTGTCACTATGATATGGATTCACTCATGGTAAATTTAAATGTCATTTGAAGAGAAGCAGAATTTATAATGAAAGAACTAAATTCTTGGTCATCAAAACTCTTGCTGTTTTCATCTCCGTCATGTACTATTCAAATTGTTTGACTTTAAAGAAAGTACTGAGGATGCATTAGGTTAATCTTACTGTTCACAAGATTTCAGAAGTATAACAGCATATAGCTCTTTCTGAGAAGTAAGAAATGAACAAAGTAAAGATTCGATAGTAGAGACCGGAATAGTGATTTCAGCTGGGAGTCAGCTGTGAATAACTAATCTCAGGATCAATCGAGAAATAAAGATGGGGATGCTCAGCAGCGTGAGAACAGACAAATTAGTGACAGGAGTAATAGTTCAGCTGCTACACACTTTCATTGTAATTAGGGATTCTTGCACGGTTGAAAAAATAGCAATCTAGAGAGAGGCACAGGAAATTCACAATTAATTGAAGATAGGTCAGAAAGGAAGGCAAAAACTCAAACTACTGAGAGCAGAAAATACACATAGCATGAATGGAAATAGCATAATAGGAAAAATTATATCTAAAGCAAAAAAATCAGTATAAGACAGCTTATAACAAAAAGAAAGATACACACTGAGAAATATAAAAAAACAATTGAATTTACATGCTGTTGTTGATTTGCTGGTTCTGTGGTACACAGAAATGTTTTTCTGATAAGATCAATAATTTAATACAGCAACAATTGACAAGACACAAAAAAATTAAAAAGAAAGAAGAGACATCTACAGGAGTTCATATCCCAAGAGTCTTTCTGTAAGTAGTTGGAATAAGTTTCTTCATTTACAGATCAGGAATTCAATGAAGTAATGGAAAAAAAAATCAAAAAAAAACCCAAAAATGAAAAAATGAAGTCAATAGATAGATGAATTCTTAATACTCCAATTTCACTGGGCTTGCTTGCTTGCTTAGAGACAGTCTTGTGAGATTTTTGATGCTAATTCTATGAAGAAGACAACAAGTTGTTACCACTCAGTGGTTTGTTTCTACTGATATGTATGTGTGTGTATAGATACGTGTAATCAGTGGCAACAATTATGAACAAGAGCTTTCAAGGTGGTGTTTTGAAGAGATACTGGATTGAGCATTTCAGACAGTTGCTGAAATCTGTTCACTTCTATCTACTTCTGCCAGCCATTCATTTTGCCCTGCACTGAAGTTACTTCCCTCACTGTAACTCTTTAGTTAAATATGAAAAAAGGGAAAAAAACCCAAAGAAACCAAACAGCAATAACAACAAATACCCCAAAACAAAGCGAAAAAATAGAAAAGAAGCTCTGGATCAAAAAAAAGCCTGCTTTGCATAAACTGTTCTTTTAACCTGAATCAGTGGTAATCTGATACACTGTGGCTTCTCAAAATTGCAATATAGCACATTAGAATCAGAGAATCATAGAATGCTTTGGGTTGGAAGGGACCTTAAAGATCATCCAGTCCAAACTCTCTGCCATGGGCATGGGAGACCTGTTCAACCTGGCCTTGAACACTTCCAGGGAGGAGGCATCCAAAACTTCACTGGGCAACCTGTTCCAGCATCTCACCATTCTCACAGTAAAGAATTTCTTCCTAATATCTAGTCTAAATCTACTCTCTTCCAGTTTAAAACCATTCCTCTGATAGAGAGAACTGTAACACTTATAAAGAAAATTATAGCGTAGGGCTAACACAGCTTGGGGGAATAACGCTTAAGAGTTAACAGGATAGCAATTATTTAGCTGAAGCAATACATCTTAGGTCATTGTGTGAAGGGAGGTAGGCTACAGACAGTTCCTGATAAGGCCAAGGATGTCCTGCCTGAAGCATCTTACAGCTTCTGATAACAACAAGAACATTGCAGCAAATAGGTAGAAACCGACTTTGTGGTTTGGAAAAATACCAAGGGTCCAGGGAGCATGTGCAAGGAACAAAGGTGAAGAGCTTAGTAGGGAAAAGGACTCCCCAAGACCCCGGGCTCACGACCATCAGGAGGCACTGCGTAGGTGCGACTGGACTTCTTGGAAAAAGACCGCCTTTTTGGGAAAAGGTTATGAACATGCATAGGCATTTTTGCATAGTAATGAATATGCAACACTTTACCGTATAAAAGCTAAGACAAGCTGCCGCGGAAGGTGCACACGAGTTTGGAGGAAATATTCCCTGTGTGCCAGCGCACTTAATAAACATACCTACTTTACAACCTTACAGGTTGTGGAGTCTTCTTTCCACAGGTCCCCCCCTCGTTCTATTGCTACCTGTCCTTGTAAAGAGTCCCTCCTCAGCTTTCCTGTAGGACTCTTTACAAGGAACTGGAAGACTGCAATAAGGTCCCCTCCGGCATCTTCTCTTCTCTAGGCTAAACAGCCCCAACTCTCTCAGCAGGTCCTACTAGCAGAGGTGCTCCAGACGATGAGTCCTGGAAGGAGACACTCTCTGGAAGAACATGCCTTTAGTTTCAGAAAGTACAGTCACTTAGAATTGACTTAACTTAAAAATAAAATCACTAAATAGAGAATTAGTTCTATTTAGCTCAAACTGGAACAGGAATCCTACAGGTACAGAGGAGGATGGATCTGAGGGACAACTGAGACTCTACAGTAACAAATTTGAGGGGAGGAGGGGGGAAGAGAAACACGTCAGTTCCATGCCTTGGTCCCACAGAGGTAGTAAATTAAGGAGCACTTCCAAGCAGGGTGAAGATGAGGACATGGGAGCTACACCCCGCTATGTTTACTTCATGATTCTTCATCACAGAATATGCAATTTATAATCTTTGAGACAGAATTTATGAAAAATAAGGTTTTTCATCTCCCTGATTGATTGTGTTGTCTTTGGACCACCAATGGGAACAAGGGATTTTAATGAATCTGTAATTCATTAAAATTCATAAAAAATGTTTTCACTGCCCTGGTACAATAAAACAGACATAACTCTGCATTTGCAACGTACCCATTAGGTTATATGAGAATGTATCTTCCTAACGTCATACAAAGTTGCTAGAAGAGATTTCACTTTTTATGGGTAAGGCTGGTAAGATAAAAGGAAATCACAGTCTTTTATGCCATAAAAACTTACTTCTTGTAAATATTTTTCAAATAGTTCATTACTGTTTATGATAGCACCATTTGAATACAACCCTAAACGTACACACATGCAATACAACCCAAATAATTCGTCTCTCAAAGGAACAGGGATGCAGCTAATGATACAAACGAAAGTAAATGAAATTGTAGAATTAAATGTGGAAATTAATAGCAAAATTGTAATATCTGAAAATACAACAGTATTATATAACATACAGAGCTGATTTTTTAAAAATTTATTTATTTTAGAAATGACCAAGGTGTCAAACCTCTATTTATGAGTATCTGATTTCAATGGAACTTTCACTGCCAGTTCTGGATGGCATTTCTGGTAAGAAGGCTTTTCAGTGGAAACCTACTAGACACGTGGAGCATTTGTGTGTGATATGAAGGATCTGAATGGAGGTATTTGCCCTTAAGCAAATGGGGCAGAAACTTGAATCTAGGTTGCAGACACATGCCCTAATTATTAGACTGTTGGCTGTTCTGAGAGCTTGTGTAAGGTTTAGGATTTTTTTTCTTCATCAAAAGGTCCAAGTCCCAATTTAATGCAGATTGAAGTTGTTTTCAAACATCACTTTGCTTCTGCAGCTCTGTTCTTTTCCAGCTCAATTAATAACTTCTAAAATTATAGCAAATACTCTTGTAGTTCAGCCAAATTAATGTTTATTCACTAGGGAGAAGAACATTCTGCAGAGGCAGGGGCTGTAGACATACAGCTTTATTTCTGTCTCCATCAGAGAAGCTGTAGAGTTTCTTTCACAAAACCCCTCCTAAAGGTCTGCTTTTTTTTTTTTCCCCAGAAATACATGTGTCTATAGATAGCCTTCCACACTTATAACTGAATCCTTGGGGGAGAATACAAAAAATAAAATTGATACTATTAAGCATATAAAGGTTGAAATCAAATATTTTCTCTCAACTATACTGAATGTTTTCAGTTCTGGGCCGCTCACTATCAGAAGGCGGTTGAGATTCTGGAGTGTGTTCAGAGAAGAGCCACAAGGATGGGGTGGGCTCTGCAGAACAAGCCTGATGAGGAGCGGCTGAGGGAACTGGGCTTGTTTAGCCTGGAGAAGAGAAGGCTGAGGGGAGACCTCATCACCACCTACAACTGCCTCAAGGGAGCTTGGAGAGAGGTGGGTGCTGGTCTCTTCTCCCAGGTGATGGGGGATAGAACAAGGGGAAACGGCACCAAGCTGTGCCAAGGGAGGTTCAGGTCAGAGATAAGGAGGAAGTTCTTTACTGAGAGGGTCGTCAGAAGCTGGCACAGGCTGCCCAGGGAGGTGGTGGAGTCACCATCCCTGGATGTGTTTAAAGAGCGGGTAGATGAGGTACTTAAGGATATGGTTTAGTGGGTAGACAGGAACGGTTGGACGTGATGATCTCAGAGGGCTTTTCCAACCGAGTGATTCTGTGATTCTGTGAAAATGAAAAAATGTGCCTAACTTGGCTTCCTTAGGGTTTAAGACAAGTCTCTACAAGAACATTAATTCTGATGTATCAAAAACAAAGATAAAAGAAATCTTCTAAAAATATTCATAGCTATTTAGCTTTTTTGTTTGCTAATATAATGAAAACTTAAGTCCCAATAACCACGTTAAATTATTGTACCAAATTATCTTTACACTTCTGAGACCCATGTTGTTATTATTATTGTCACTGTAATTTGCTGTGATGGACAATACATGGCACATAAGTTATTCCCACAGAATTTGAATTTTGCCACTGGCAAATTCAGTTCTGCTCTTGGCAAACATGCACATGCATGGAAAACAATAATTAATAATATCAGCTACTCCGTTGCTGCCAAGAAATAAATGTAAAAAGTCAACCCTATCCTTCAGAAATAGCTTGTACCAAAATCCAATCAAGGGTCGGTAATAAAGATTGAATATAGTTATTTACTCATTTGGTGGCTACTTACTTCAGTTCTCACTGGAGGCCTTAAAAGTCTAATATTTGTTTGAATAATAAATTGATTAAATGTGTTCTTGCAAACTTTTTTTTTCCCTGCACTGTTTCATATACACAGACAAGTTACTTTCTAATCATACTCTATTATATTAGTACATAGGTTTTGTCTTGAAATTCAGACATAAATATCCTAGACAGCACTTGTAAACTCAATATGTTTTAGTGTGGGGTTGGTTTTTTTCCTTTTTTAAAATAGCCTACTACTGCATTGAGAAAACAAACAGGATAATAAATACCTAAAATCATAAAAAAGGCTAAATGAGATGCTCCAAGAAGAACCTCTAGCTGGGCTGTACATTGAATTTACCCTCTTCTCTAACCAGCCACTGTAAGAGAACTGAGATGCAGTTGAAAAGTAGCAGTAGCAGGCAGGAAGCCATTACAGTCCTGTGGGATCTTTGAAATCAGAAGTATTCATAAGAAGCCTACAGCTGTGCAAATTATATTTCAAAAACTTTTTGTCATGTTTTTATACTGCTACAAGATGAAATAGAAGGGAAATCCTTCTCAGTTTTAGTATGGGGAAAAGGTCCTACGTGAACAACCATAATGAGTGGAGCACCTCCCTTATGAGGAGCGGCTGAGGGAGCTAGGGCTCTTGAGCTTGGAGCAGAGGAGACTGAGGGGTGACCTCATTCATGGTTATCAATTTGTAAAGGGCGAGTGTCAGGAGGAAGGAGCCAGGCTCTGCTCAGTGATGTCCAATGCCAGGACAAGGGGCAATGGAGCATAGGAGGTTCAATCTGAACATGAGGAAAAGCTTTTTTACTGTGAGGGTGACAGAGCATGGCCCAGGCTGCCCAGAGAGGTTGTGGAGTCTCCTGTGGAGACATTCAAAACCCGCCTGGCCGTGTTCCTGTGTGACCTGGTCTGGTGATCCTGCTCTGGCAGGGATTGGACTGGATGAGCTTTTGAGGTCCCTTCCAACTCCTAACACTCTGTGATTCTGTGATGAGGCAGAGCACTAACTGTGCTTTCTAGATCACCACTTAGGTTAATGTTCTAATGTTCTCAAATATTCCTGGTCGGTAATTTCTTTTCTTTTTCCTTCCTCAGTAAGCTATGTACCTAAATTTCCCTAACTACTTCACTCTTAACAAGAGTGATTTGACTAACATGGCAGAAAAACTTTTAATATTTTCATGAGAAATGAGAAATATTTTTTTCCAAAAAATTACATGCAAATGGAGACACAAACTAATATAACATGGACATTAGCTGTCTTTCTATGTTTTTTCCTGATAGGTTTTCTTTTGTTGTTGTTGTTCTGATATTGATTTTTCTTTACACCATATGGACCTTATAATAAAAGATGAACCAATAACATTTGTTTATTATATATAATAGGAAGGAAATGAGACTATATCTTACAAAGAGGAAGGGAGGATACCAAATTCTATAGAAAGCTGTAGTTGCTCACGCACTACTGTTAAAAGTGTAGCTAATTATCATGGGATATTAAATCTTAGGGTCTATCAGATTTTCACATGAATCCTCTCCACTTATATATAGCTCTGAGATTTATCACAGCATTTTAACAAAATACTGTACCATAGCTTTTTGTTGGAATTCACCAGTAACTTTGCTCTCAAATGGGATTTAAACTACACCGTAATGATCCTTTATCACACATTGGACAGAAGACATTAATTACAGAATTATTTTCCTTGATTTCACGTTTGCCTAAGAAAGAGGAGAAAACAAATTCTCGCTGTGAACTACACTTGATGCATGATTAACAAAAATAAGACCCTCCACAGCAATTGGAATGAACAGAATTATGAATGTACCAGAAAGTAACTATTCGTGACCATGTGTGTAACCTTCCAAAACATAACAATTGCCATCATGTTTCTTGACTGTTGTCACATATGTTATTGGATGCAAAACCACTCACGGTCAGGAGGACACTGCTCTCAGAGGAATAAAGAAGGTGTCAGAAATAGAGCTCACAGGAGGGTTGCGAGTCAGTGGGAGGGTTGACTCCCAGGGCCCTGTTGTAACTGGGAGGCCACAGCCAGGGCTGACCCTTTCCCACGAGGTCTGCTGTCAGAGGAGCCTCTAGCGTAGGGGCCAGATGAGCCACTGCCATCTGGTGTCATGCTGTGCCTGGATCGTTCCATGCCACATCTATTTCTGTAAGAATTAAGTTTTCTTCTAAAGTAAAATAAAACCACCTGGTAGTAAAAAAAAGAAATCAGAAAAAAGTCTTCCAAAATATTTGCCACATATAATAACACTATGACGAAGTAATTGCTTTTTGTCTTCGTCTGTAATTTAATAAAATAATGCAATTTATCAAAAGTGCTGAAAATTAAACAGTAAATTAGACTGTTCCTCAAAAATGGATTTTTTTGTTTCCTCCAGTAACTGATTTCGGACTTGTTTGAAGGAGAATATTTCAGCCTTTCAAGTCCCATTAAAATCCCTGGCAGGCATATGGGTTGTATGTTTTACATTATTTACAAAACATGTGAGCAGGTTTTTTACAGTCACCAAACAACAAACAAGTAGAATTAGAAAACAGGAGAAACCATATAGACAAATTGCCTATGGTGTGCATAGTGATGATGTCAGAAAGGTGCCCTGTGTGCTCTGGGGCTCTAATTGGGGATTTTTCTGCTTTTTCTCATTGACATGGAAGGAAGTGTTAGAGTCACAGAGACTTCTCACATCATGTGACTGGAGAAAATACTAGTTGTATAATAATAATGAATAATTGAACTGAGAGGAATTTATTTCATATTCCTTCAATGAACACAGCCTACTTGGTTTTCATCTGTGAAAGTTAGCAATCAAACCCTGGTTTTTGACTTGGACCCTTCAAATTATGTTTTCATCGGCGGTGTACACAAGTCCACCCTTGGTATAATTTTTTTTCTGTTAGAAAAAAAAGCTTCTAGCAGAGGCCAAAAGACAAATGAAGTTGAAAAACTATGCACATGGAGATACACAGCTGTCAAGAGTAGTGGGGAATGGCTCTCTTCCATCAAACACTGGGGAGTTTAAATTTCTTTTTTTTTTAACCTTTCATCAGAAAGGCAGTCTCACAGTTTTTTATCTAACTACTCCTTTTGCCTAAGTACTTTTGTGCACATCAGCAAAAGTTATGAGAAGTATCATCTGTGATATGGAGTCGTGTAGTAGGGTTGTCCAGACTAATAACACACTCTTCCTACCTCAGCTCAATCACACTAACAAACTGTGAAAACATTAAAGGAAAGCAAATGCCTTTTTTCCAATTGGAAACTAATGCTTAATCAGGAGCACAGGGCAGAAGCCTTTCATTGATCGATGCTGAAAAACAGTTACTGAGAAAACAATTACTCTTTTCAAAAGCAAGTGGTCATTTGATGTAAAGAAGTGATGGGAAAAAAATGTAGGGGAAGTCAAAGATGTTATTGGCGAATGGACTCACTACGTGAAATTGTTTAACGTTCCAAATGACTCTGGTAAAATAATTCACTTGGTTGGAACCAGTGAATGACAATGATAAAGGACAGCAGCATCTTGCATGCACTTTGTGAGGTCACTGTCACACTTACAGACTCCTGAGTGAGGAGGCTGCAGTTGCCACAACCTCACAGACAGAGACCGGGGAAGAAAATTCTGTGTTATCAAATAAAAGAGGGAAATGCTGTTTTCTTTAGGGTCAAGACATGTGGATTGTACTATCAAAGCTCAGGAAAGCATGCTGTCTTCTGAGCCAATGAGCAAAAA
>NW_010179229.1:94162-178438 GCF_000695765.1 Mesitornis unicolor
CTTTCCTGCCTCATGGAATTTGCTTTTAAACTTTCAAAAAATTTGCTTAAAAAAAAAGAAAAAAGCTTTAAAAAGTATTGTGTTTTCCCATGATAAAGCATGCAGTACATCTGTATAAGATCCTCTCCAATATTTTCTAGTCTCTAAAAGTATTTGTTAAAGGTGGAATATAACTCAAGGAGCACTGGAGTTAAAACCTTGCTTACGTTTTCCATAGCTCCTCAACTTTAATTTGTTTCTTTACTTTCTACAGAATATTGAGAGAGAATTTGCAAGTGAATGAATTCAAAATGTTAAACCCTATGCTCATATTCAGAGTTTAGGAGTTCTCCTGGTTAATCTATAAACTATAAACCATGCTTCCAGTATGATTTTGGTACTTAGCTAATTTACCTACACTGAGTATCCCAAATGGCTGTCTAGAAAATGGGACAAAAGCTATGACCTTGATTTGTTCCAATGATCCAAATAAATTCTGAATTTAAAATAAATGAAACCCAATATGAAACTATACAAAAGTACATACAGAAATTTATTTTTAATAAGTTTCAAAATTAAACTGAACCTTATTAGAAATCATATATAATTTGCTGTGTTTTCTGTAGCTAAGTGGATTTATTGGGAAGTTCCGCTGCAAGGTAGACGCAAAAGACACTAATGTTAAAAAGTGATCTTGCTGTTAACTACATGTTCTCTGAACTCTGGCTCATAAACGATATGTATAAATAACAAGCTGAAAAAAGCAAACAGTACAATTACATTTGCATTTTAGCATTCAGATAGCTATTACAGATGGTCAGATGACTGCAGTTCAGGCACAAATTCAATTTCCAGAAGAAGTCTGATTATGATTCAATTAATCCTGACATAGCCATGACGTTTTTTTTTTCCCCATTAAATCTAAGCAGAAATAGTAGACAATGATGTTCTTACCAGGGCTACAATAGGGAAAAGTGTAAAGGCTTGAGAACCACAGTGGTGGTTCATGCTATGAACACCTTTAAATGACACTTTAAATTGTCTCGGTTTTTGAGGAACAGAGATTCACCTTTCTCTATCCAGAAAAAAAAAAAGAATGTAAATAGTAAGAAAACAAATTATTCATTTTTAGTTTAACTAACAACAAAAAAAAGCAAATTTGCAACAGCCTGACAAATAAGACACTTCTGAAAAATATACTTTGACTTAGAAGGCTTGTGCCTTTTCATTTGGCTCCAATTGAACTTCCCCCTCATTAAACAATAATCTTTATGGTGAATTACAATAACGATGAAAAAAAGTAAGATTCTAAAAAGAGTGCATAAATAATTCTGGTTGCCTAGCTGTGGCAATGAATTCCTGTTTGTTTTGCCACTGAAGGGTGAATGCAACCCTTTGAGCAAATGGGAATTCACTATTCCAGTGACTGAGAAATGATCCACTTAAAGAACCTAATTGGTTCTACAACAGTGATTTCTTTCAAAGCACCATTTCCGGAAGAAGGAACAAAAAGAAGACAGCTCTTTGACTAGTACAGAGTCTGCAGGGTACATTTGCCTTCCCATGTTTCAGCTTTAAAAAGAAAATGTCACACATACCCAGGACAAAGGAACAAAGAGCTAGTGTTTTAAAAGGTACAGAAACGTAGCAGGTCTTCCACTCCTTTCTTGAACAGAAAAGCTGAATTTCAATAAATATTAGTGCGTGCTCACAACACTTGAACTGTCTGTACGAAAGAAAACACTGTACTGACTACAGTTTCAACTCCTTTCAAGAGCGATCATTAGTAGCCACAAGCTACTTGAATATTTTTCTATGCAAATGAAAAGTAAATCAACATTATTTACCAGTAAGTGTTACAGAATAGGTGACTCAATACACCAAATCTGCTGAAACAAATAGAATGCTCTCATTTATTTTTAACCTAATGAATTAGAATATGCAAAAAAGAAACTCATACAGGTAAATACCGACAGTTCTCATTTACATCTCAATAGTTACGCTGGAAGAATAAAAATCATGGGCTGATTGTTGCATTTAAATGCAGAATCTTAAACAAGAGTTTTTTCTGGAGGTAAGTTCCAGGTCAGAAACAAGTCTGATTGAGGTTAATGTATGCCTACCTATTTAATTTAATTTGAAATGAACTTCAGAACAGGCCCCCACAGAAGAACAAATTCACATTCAGACTGAAATCCAAAGAAAAACTTACAGTTCTGTGCAGATTTGACAAGTGATTTAATGCTGTTTTAGAATTAGAATGAGTGATACACGGAGTTAATGCATAATTTAGGTATAACTTTCAACTTGTGTCCAGTCTCTGAAGACTGTAATTGATACTAAATACTGAGATTGAAACAGAAATCTCTCCATTCCTGTTATTCAATGCCACATGTCAACACAGTTGTAACACCTTCAAAGCAACAAGGATCATTTGTTTTTTCACAATGCACCTCAGTTTTTCCATTTGTGGCGCCAGAGAAAAGCTTGGGTGGGTGGCAACAGGAACAGACACCATCACTCAGTGACATAAAGTCTAAAAATTATATAATGAATGGGATAGCAATTTATATTCTGTGACAGGCACATTCATGTATTACACACCAGTCAAGCCCTACTCCTCTGGTCCAGCTCAGACCAGCACCACAGACCCAGAAAATGCTTGTCTGGACACTCGTGTCCTACCTCTAAATGCATTAAGTCCCGACTGGTGGCTCCATTATTTTGCACAGTACCTTGAGTACAAACATCTGAACAGTTTCACAGGCCCACAGATGTGTTACTTCTGCTTCCCTCTACCACAAGGGGTTATTGCTTACAGTATTTCTCACTTTCTATATTAGTTTGTCAGCATAAGCAACCAATGGCTTGGCTCATAACATGGCTGATCCAATTTCTTTTACATTCTCCATATTTAAATCCTATTATTAAGTGCTTCAGAAGTTTCTCCTACTCTCTGGTATCCTCCCTGAACATGTTACAAAAAGTGCAAGGTGTGTCCACTGTGGATATGAGCTTTAAAACAGAAGAATCAAGGTCTTATCTGGATGATATCTTGACAATAGATGTGTCTTTTCATCTACCTCACATCTAAAAACTACTGCACTGTTGAGGACCTAGTCTTTCCTGAGCTCATTTCTGGACTTTGGGTTCAGAGACAATCAATTTAGAGACACTCTGCTAGGAAGCTCATGGATATGTATAAAAAAAAAGAGCTGGAGAGCCTTATCCTGTAATGTCAGTTATTCTATATAACTAAACAGTCTCTTAGAGACCTGTACCTTGACAGTGGAGCAGCATTTTGTCCCAGAATGAGTCTAGCCAATGGCTACTGGAAAGTACATGCAAGATTCCAAGAAATTCAAAGGAAGAGAGATGTGGCAACAGATTAACATTACTACTTAACTCGCAAAGGATTTTTCCCGTTCAGTTGGGTATCTGAAGTTCTCAAAAACCTTTGCAACAGCACCGATGTGGCACAGCAATCAGCTGGAAGTGCAAGGATTTCAGGATCATAACTGAAATATGCTGAAAACTGCTTGGACTGGCCACCATGTCTGATATCCTGCTTATTTAGTGTATGCTATATATTAACCTAAAATAAATGAAAATGCATTTCCTTTTATACCTATTGACTGAGCATACTACTAGCAAATAACTCTCACGCTGAAATTATTCTGTGGCTGACAAGTATTTCTGCCTAATAGTTCATCAGCACCGTAGCCACGTGAGTATATTTGCAGTTTCTATCTGTTGCAATAGAAAGCTATACCCAGGTCAAATGAGCTACTGAATATACAGCAGTTATAATTATCTTTTTCTGGCCGCATTTTGAGGTAGTTCTGTGTCAATCCAGTATTTTTGAGTAATTATTTCCCTAATAATTATTGAGTCAACATTTTTTAAGTTTTATGATAGATTGACTTATATCTGCACTTTGTCTGACTTGTTTTACACTTCTTACATTGCTTTACACTTATTTACACTGCTTTCAACCAGTTACTCACCTTAAATATGATGCTTACAGTCACATCTTTGGGGATAGTGGTCCTTCAGCAGACAGATGAATCAGGTCACTTGAGAAAAAGTATTGAAACAATGCCTAAAAACAACAAGAAGGTGAACAACTCTGCATGTCTCTGTGTTCTTAACGTAAGATTTAGCTGAAGTCCACTTTAAATGGTAATTCAACCAAAGACAGTTCTCACTACACTTTCAGTAACTACTTAAATAATGTTTATTTATCAAAATATGCCCCTGAAGCCACCATCAACTCCAAATTACAGTTGAGTTCTGATGCTTTGTCAAGGTACAGGTTTTGTGCAATCCTGCCACAAAACAACCGCCTCCCCAGAAGTGAAATATTTTGCTTTACCTTCAGTGGTAGATATTTAAAATAAAACACTTTAACAATCTCTAGCTAAAGGCTTTGTCATCAGTTTCCACAGCTGACCTCACATATATTGCAGAAGTCTCTGCCTGGGCATTGGACTAGACAAGAATTCCCTGCTCTTTATAAATCATACACTAGTGAAGAAACACTAATTACAGTTATATTTCCACTGTATTTCTGCATAACACAGGGCATCCTCACATTTTATTATTATCAGACTAACTCTAATTACTCAATTTAACAAGTTTAATCCCTCTCACAAGTTCAGAATTTGCTTGACTGGAAATGTCTTGGTGTTTGAAGCGAGTTTGAGCTCAGGATATCTAGATTTAGATTCAGATTTTGTTTCATAAATTTAAATAATTGTTTTCAGTGTCTCTCAGTTTCCCTTCAGTGCTCTGAAGATAGTGAATGTCTTGAACTTTTAAAGTGGATTTGAGTTTCCTACACAATGGAAGCTCTATAAACATGAAATACCACTAATAATGCACTCTTATTTAATATGCATAATAAATGCTTCCCAATTCTGACATTGGCTTACTCTCATCTAGCGTTTAATTGGCACACAAAGTAAAATCACCACACGAATTCATTAGGTGTAACAGCGGCTGATGATGGCACAGTCCCTTTTATCAGAACTAAACTGAAGTAAACAGCTTAAAATACACTGCAAGTCCCTCCTGGACACTCGGTTAGCAGGGAGACACTAAGTATCATCTGTCCATCATGAAAACCCAGGCAGCTGTGCACAATTAAGCTTTCAAACAAACTGAAGTGAAATCACATTGCAGTGCAAACACATTATGCAGTCATTAGCACACTTACTGCACAGAAATGTAATAAAGCAGCTCTGATTAGCATGCTTGGATTCATTAAAAATCTTTTTGTTTAATATTGAGTTTCACAGAGTGATAAGCAATTGTACAAAAATCCCAGTCAGCTTAGCATGCCATCGGGAGCAAGGGATGTGCACAAAGTGAGTTTCCAAGAAGTGCGTAACCCAGTATCCAACTGTTGGTGACCATTTCAGACACTTAAAAGACAGGCATTTTTCAAAAGGAGTGAGCTCCTAGGGAGATTAGTTGAAACTCTTTAATTGGTTTTGCTTCATAAACTTAATAGATGATTTCTGTTTACATTTGGAGAAGATTTTGATTTACAAAATACGTTTTGTGTGTTCCTCCTCAAGGAGTTAGCACATTTTCAGCCTCCATGGAAATAATCTCCCTGAAGTAAATGAGATGTGCCAAATATTGTACTAAATTGTATACAAAATATCTGGGGTTTTTTTTCCAACTGTTCCTTAAGTAAAATTCCATTTCCTTAAGAAAAATTCGAAACCTTTCAATCTTATCCATGCAAGGCAATGGACAAAAGAGTGGTTACAGAATTAAGAAAGCACAGGAGTCAAAGTCTTCAAATGGCATGAAAAGTTAATAGAAAGATCCAGAATACTGGATGCAGGAAAGACAGCTAGAAGAAACTCTCTGAAAGACAAAAAATTGAAGTGTTATGCCACTAAATTTGATGCATTTCATGGAGTACAAAATGGACCTTTTTCCCTTGCAAGTATTGAAAACAGAATTTGCTAAAATGACTGATCCTTGTCACCTAGGTATAATAGCTGGGAAATTGTAAAGCTTATACTCAGACAAAGTATCAAAAAAAAAGGAGTTTGAACTGGAAAACAATTTCTCTGTCAGTATTGGCTACAGATGGTTCTTAGGTGCTGATATGGTCCATGAGCAGGCCTAAATGTATTTTCAAGAAAAAACTGTTTATAAAGATACATTCTGTTTTTCTACTAAGCTTCTCATGCTTATTAGGAGCATTAATTATCATGTGCTCTCCTGGAAACTGAAACTTGCCCAGGTATGATTATCTCTGAAGTATACAACCTGTTGATCCCTGCTCTGCAGACATTAATCACCAGGAACTGTCAAAACAAGTCCAACTGGTGATACAGCTTATGCAGATTTCCTTCACGCACTCTCCAAAAGACCAAAAATTCCCTTCCTCTTGCCTGGTTTGCTATGTTAGTTAACTGTACTACAGAAAGAGAGAGCTTAACTATGAAGATTTCAAGAGGAGTTTATTTTGTAAACCCAAATTTCCTTGCTGAATGTTTTACTTTGGCAATAGTTTGACACCAATTCTGCTTTGTACTGAGTTTGCCCATCCCTTTTAAACCTCTACCAAAAAAGTCACTACAGTGTCAAAACAACTGGTAAATTTCACTCTATATTGTTTTCCTCATCTTCAACAGTTTCTAGAACAGTGCCGAGAAAATATTTTTAAAAATATATAGCAAGTCCTTCAGTATTTTAAAAATGAAGTACCTCCATTACTATGCTGAGTGTGATTTCAGTAAAAACTCACTACAAAGAGTTACAATTAGGAAAAAATCTATTTTTTCCTGATGTTCATACGTCCATAACTTTAGTTCATGCTCATCATTCTTTGACCTGGTTTCCAAATAGCCATGTTAGCTGTTCCACTTCAGTTTCAGCAGAACAGATTCTTTTCCCCTCCAGATCATCCTCATTTTGGTTTACAATAATGTCCTTCCATTCTTAGCGATGGGGAAAATTAGCAGCATCACGGCAGGCATTCTGTCAGTAGGAGCTACCAGTTCTGCATGTGCATGCATTATTGTCAAAGTTGCCTTTCATTTCTTCTCCTTTCATTTTTTAATCTGTCCTCTCTGAAAACTGCCTTGTAGACTTTGTGAATGTTTGAAAAGTCTGTGCCAATTTAGCTATGGAATGTTCATGTTATGACCAGAAAGATGTAATGAAAAAGTTCATGTGGTAATTGCATTTTACTAGATGGGTATTCACATTCAGACTTTAATATCACTCTTGTAATAACGCATTTGTGAAGTAAACATCATATTTAACCTTATTCTCTACAGAATGTAGATTCATATCAGTATAATTTCAGTCTGACTGAGATTTCCAGATGCATCAAAAGTTTTCTGAGCTGAATCAATGTCAACAGAACTGTAATTTTTCTCCAGAAAAACATTTCTTCAAACTGCCAATTTCTACCCTTTGTGAGTTAACGTAAGATGACTTTTTTAACACTGTAGTAGCCAAATCTTGCTAAACAGCATAGTTTGATTTTATAGTTTTTGTATTTATTCAAACCACAAGAGTGGGAAACCATTAGAGCTCTCATTCAGATTGCTCAGATAATATCAGATGAAAAAATACTCAAGAAAATTCATTTCACTATAAGGACTTGGAAAGAAAACTCCACTTTTTGGTGGAAGGAATGTACAGAAAACACTTCTAATACTGAACATGCAGACTTATTTGAACAAATATACAATAAATAGATGAAAGGAAAATAAACACATGATTAATAAACAAAGCATGCTGCCTCTCTACTTCAGTACTGCAACATACTCAGTTCTTTTCCTGAAGTGTTTCTAGTTACAATTACAAATATGTTTTCCCTAGATATTTATGCAGCATTGTAGTCACTGTGCAGTCTCTGCCACAGCACTGGAGCTGCAGCTGCCTTGTGAATTCAGCTCTGTAAAGCTGTGCATCTTTCAGTCTTCTGAACCAGATGCTGTTAATGGAGAGGCCAAATCCTGAAATGAGGTTACATATTCCACACTTAAAATGATTCTAGGAGATTTAATCTGTGAACTATGAACTGTGTAGCTTATTTCAGCAGAACTGTAAAGTTAGAAGAGAAATAATTCCTGTGTAAATATGGTTTCAGTTGAAAAGTAATGATGGTGTGATGTATATATAGTAATGGTCATTAATTATAACAATGCTTGCAGCATGCCAGTGTGACTTCTAGTCTACTGTAAAGTCTCATCAAGAGACCTCTCAATCTCATTTCTATTACTGTTCAGATCAAATTAACTTGCATTTTATTTCCTGTTGAATTCTTATTTCCCAGTAGTTAACTTAAAAACCTGTCTTGCTTTTCTGGTTCCATTAGGCACACACATACCTAACTTTTAGAACAGCGGGAATTCTACCAATACAGCGAGATTGTGAGCAGAAGTAAAGGACTTGACAACAAGGCCTGGTTTTGTACTCTTTCCTCGTGTCAAGTAATTTCAGAAAGTTTTCTTTTGCATTTTCCTTGGAAGCACAGGGTCTACATCTCACATTTCTGAGGGTGTATATCATGTGTGTGTGAGACCATAGAGTGGAAATACATGATTGATGTTTCGCTGCTGTGCCAGTGTGACCTGATGTATGAATGCTACACTGAGTTTTACTAGATGGATTTAAAATATTTTCATATAATTTAAAGGTCTTTTCCCTTTCAAATTGCCAGTTTCAAGACTTATTGTACTGTGAAGTCGAAGACAATATTTAAATTCAGCAACTTGCTAACTTTACAAGCACTATTGAGCAGTATATGTTTACCTTAAGCACATATGTACAAAATTAAAAGGGCTCAAAGATTTTGCTAATCTTCTTGAAATGTTTTGAAGTGTTTTTAAAAAAAAGCAAACAAAAGAGATTCATCATCAAAGCCAGAAGAATAGTCAGTGCAATGTTTTACATGAGCACAGCTCATATCTGATTGATCTTGCTTGGGAAAGATGTAACAGATGAAAAAATTGGGTTATTTGGAACTGTGATACCTACTGCTGCGTTCAGACTGACACAGAGAGGGATTTTTTTTTTAACCCCCATTGGCAACAGTGCCACCATGTCACTCCAGATCAACTCTGCTGGGATTTAGTTTCATGCCCCTAAGATACATTTCATCTCTCATATGACAAAACAGTACAAAAGAGAAATCAGCTGGCAGAATATCTAACCTAGATGGCGAGCAGGCTGACTAAATTCCAAACAAACCTTTACTGAGACTTAATGCCAAGACTTGCATTAGCTCTGCTCACCCTCGTAGAATTTCTGGTAGCTTGCAGCTGGAATTATGGGGCCATACAATTTCTATCTTAGTGTGCTGATATTCCCCAAGGGTGCTGATAACACACGTACTTTCACAAGTTCTAGGAAAAATAAAAATGGTTTCCCTGGATTTGTTACTGTTGCTTACCTTGCACTCAAGGTAATCCTTTGGCATTTGGAGGAAGAATAATATTTCATACTTAAACTACTTGATAGCTTGCATCATGAAGATCTGCAAAGCGATTCTTTTTTCTGTCATTTAAATAGATTATTTTGTAATGCTTTCTGAAGTGATAAATGCTCAATGGAGAAAAAAAAGTCTTTCTCAGTGAGGTCAGGCACGTGAGGGACAGAATTATTCATTTCAATAGAGAAGGTCAGGGAATGGATATGTGTTTGTCTTCTCAAGAATGACTGGAAAATGCACACTATTTGAAGAAGTTACAGAAATGAAGGGGGAAACCCAAATAATCTGTTTATGCAATAAATTCAGTTTCAGAAATGCCTTTTCTATGTCCTTTTCTCTGTCATTTGGGAATGGATCAGGACAAACATTAAGGAAATCAAGACATGCAAAGGTCAGATTTTTTTTTTGCCAATCTGCAGACCCAGGCCTTGGAGAGAGTGGCGTTAGTCACTGCTTTGGAGATTAGTCCTGAAGCTGGGGTGGTGGCGATTTGTGCCATTTAGACTGCATATGAGGAAGAAATGTTTTATGATGAGGGTGGTGAGGCACTGGCACAGGTTGCCCAGGGAAGCTGTGGATGCCCCCTCCCTGGCAGTGTTCAAGGCCAGGTTGGATGGGGCTTTGAGCAGCCTGGGCTGGTGGAGGTGTCCCTGCCCATAGCATGGGGTTCAACTGGGTGAGCTTTAAGATCCCTTCTAAGCCCAATTGGTCTATGATTCTGTGATTCTATGAACTTCTTGCCTACCCCCAGCCAACTTGCTGGGGGGTCAAAGTGAGAAACAGAGAAGACCTTGATGCTGTGGAATCACTGCTCTGTTAGAAACAAAACATTCATGTGTTATCAACACTGCTTTAGCCACAAATGCAAAGCACAGCACCACAGGGACTGCTATGAAGTTAACTCCTTCCCAGCCAAACCCAGTACACTTCATTGTGCCTTTAGATCTGCAGGCATCAAAGACCTTAAAACTGTCAGTAGAAAGGTCTAAAAGACTGTTTAACCTATGATTATTTAATATTCTTCCATTTAGAAGAAAGAACTCTCACTAATATTTATATCAATATGAGAAATATTACTTACTGATAGCACAGAAAACAGTCCGCAACCCTAGTGGCAGTCTATTTTATACACAAAAATGTAAAAAATCCAAAACAACCGAAACCCAGCATACAGCAATGAAACAAACTCTTCCACCCAGAAAAAATGAATAAACTACTATGGTATTTGTGACTTCAGTAGGGTTAGAATATCAACTCTGAAGTTGCAAAACAAACAGTTTGCACTAAATTTCTATTAAGATTATGGAATACATGAGGTACTATTACTATACATTGCCTAGAGGAGTGGGAGTGGGTGAGTTGTTTGGTTTATCTTTTTTCCTTTTCAGCATTTGGGAATAAGATTTTTTATGTCTGCATAAAATATAAATGAACTGTAACATTCTTATAAATAACAAAATTCTCAAAGGCTTCTCAACAAATTGCCTACAAAAACGCAACTCTTAGAAACCAGTAGATTAGTAATATATGCCTAGCTCCTATGGGCTTTTCTGTTTGGTGGTTAATTTAAAACTTTTGTCCCCCCAAGGAAAAAAAAAAAGTAAAGAAGAGAAGTGTTTCGCATATCTCTGTTTAGAAACAACCGGATAGAGAAAAACACTTCACTTGAACAGGGGCCTTATCCAATCAACATTATCTTAATGTCAGTAAGGAATACAATAATTACCTTACAAGGTTTGGTCAAAAGTAGTATTTATCAGAAAGAGCAAGAAAATTGGAAGGAACTCATTTACAGTAGCGAAGTTTTGTGTTCAGAGAGGAGGAAAGGAAAGAAGGAAGGAGGGAATACATGTAAGGAGATACTGCTTGCGAGTCCCTTACAGCAGCTAGATAAGGAGGAGGACAGGAAGAAAAACATTTACTGGCTATAATAATAACAATAATGCACTCCTCCCCTCTCTATCCTCTCCAAAAGAAGGGAAAAAAAAAAAGGCAGGAAGAAGGAATAGCTGTTTAAATGTCAGGAACACTTTACACAAAGCTGTACTTAAATATCTCAAGAACTATGGGCCATAGCAGCCAATTATAAATAATTACACTGTAAGGTATATAATTTCAAAAGATCCTCAACATTAGTCATGTTCTATTCTGCCTTGTTTTGAAATTATTTCAGCAGATGTGTACTTACACCAGAAGCTGAATATTTTTTTTAAAATTGCTGTGTATAGTTAATTCTAGAACGATGATGTGAATATAGTATAGGGTAAAATTTCATCAGCATTTTTCTTTTGCAGTTAAACGAGTAGGGAGAAATTGCGCATTAGGAAATGAAGTAGTAAAAGAAAGTTTTATCTGGTAATAAAGATTCCATATTTTTTCATGCTTAATAATCATATTGTTCCTGCTGTTTTAGCACCAAAACTAATCCCACATTGGTGCAATATTTCCTATTTACAAGACATCCTTTTTCAGAACCATTGAAATACAAAATATAACCAGGTATGTAGACTACATACCTGTAAAGAAAAGTGAAAATTTCTGACTCTCATCCATGTCATCAGCAGCATTTTGGGCACAGATCACAATAAACAACACCTGAAGCCCCCAAACAAGTAACAGCCACTATCTTACCAGTTTCATTTGTTGTATATGTACATTCTTTAAAAAGAAAGAATCTGCACAAACATTCTCAGTTGTACTGGGTTTTCTGTGAGGGGTTTTGGTACATTTTTTTTGATAGAAGAGGAGATCTGGCTGTATCTCTCACTGTTCTGTTCTGATGTTACTGACAACAAAATTAAACTGTTTTGGGTTTTTTTTGGGGGGGAGAAACCGAGATGAGTCTGTCTTTTGCCCATGACCATAAGAGCTGAGGCAACAAACCCTCCCAGTCCTTATTTTGTATAGGCCTACAAAATGTCATCATGGTGCTCAGCTGCCCACTGGGCTTAAACCATGACATCAGTTCATTCAAAAGATGCTTTTCTACAGATTTTTAAAGTTAGTAATTTCCTTATTAATGCAGAAATAAAAGCGTATTGCTTCCATTAGCAGAAATAATTAGACCCGAGTGTTCTCTCTGAAGTTGTAAGCAAGACTTCCCTACAAAAATTAAGTCAAATAGAGTAAGTTGTACATTTGAAATTGAAAGCTTCATATTCAGATGATCATTTTGCCCTTTTCTTCTTTCTACAACATGTGAATAAGCTGGCTTTTAGAGGACTAAATGCAGGTCTGATGAATCAAAATGCAACTGGTCTAGAAAAAATGATGACTGCGATGTGACGATGGTATCCCATAGCATATGGGCTATCAAGAGCATAGAAGCTCAGTAGAAGAATGTATCTGACTCACGGCCTGCTCTTTGCACATGTCTACATGGGTGTCAGAAAGATCATGACTAAAGGAGGCTGAACAAACTGCTTTACACATGTCTAGGCTTTTCCTGAGGGCAACAAGGAAATATATAAGAAATTGTATTTTTCAGATATGCAGAACAAACCCTATTCCTCCAGAAAATATTAGATCTGCCTGGCGTCATGTGGCAGGTCCTTTAACAGGAAAGAGATTGACATTTCTGTGCAACACAGCTATGCAAGCTCACAAAATTAAGTCCGCAGAAATGGATTTAAACTTTACTCTGTCCCATGCAGAAAGAAGCATTGGTTACACATTTGTTACAGGTTGATGTGATCACCAAAGAGCATCCATGCCTGCTTAAAAGAAGATAGAGAAAGGTTTCTTTTTCAGTCCAGAGACTTCAGCATGCTAAACCTCTGCCTGTGAGGCTTGCCTGAGGCTGGCAGGACTAAATTCCACCTATAGCCTCAGTGTACTGCAGGGTCGGACCACCCCTGGCACACGTCTCAGCTGCCTCAGGGCCAAGTTTCCTCCCTTTCTCACCCCAAGCATCTTCATCCTCGTTGGCTGTACAGTCTTCATATGTGTGTTTCAACGAATTGTCATACAGGACACTTAATTAGAAAGGAAACTCAGCTTGGTCTCCATAATTTAGAGACTGTTTTGCCAACGAAACAAAAACATTTATCTTTATATTACGCTCAGCCTTAATGAATCTGAGAGCTATACTGTAATTTTTATGCTCCTTTGGAATATTAGGCCGTTTCTACTCAAAGGAGCTCAAATCCATGCCTCCATTATTAAGGGGTAATTCCCATTTCTTTCTGTGCAATCAGGAATTCATCTCTACTGTGAAAATCAAGGTGTAAGACTTCAAACTCTCCTTTTAAGGACTGGGTTCCGCTTTTCATGGGCACCCTTTAGTGTAAAATGAAGATGTCCCTTTGATTCATAAATCACTACATTGAGAAATATGATAAACTTCATGCTCACTTCATCTTACACTTCCACTGAAGTAAAAGGAAGGGACCACAAGGTCCTAACTAATAATAAGCTTTACAGTTTTACAGTGTTGTAAATTCAGCAGCACTTGAGTAAACAAATTCAAGATTTGTTATTGAACTTGTTTCTGGATTATAGATTTAGACAGAAGAACAATAGAGTAATTTACAAAAATTACAATGAAATAAAGAAAAATATAGTTGCCAATATATTTATTCTTCAGTTGAATTGCAAGAAAGCACATCAGCAAAACAGATGGACCATTGCCATTGTGCTTTAATATCATAGAATTTTCTGTGGGAGACAGAAATAAATATGTTCATCACAGAGTTAGTTAAATATCACCTGATATAAAAGGTACAGTATTCACAACACTATGGCAAATGCTATCAGATCTGAAAATGTTGATAATTCCTACAAGTCAAATAAGATTACCTTATGAACAATTTAGCCAAAATGGAAATAAACATTAAATAAGTATATAATATTCACCAGAACCTATTCAACCCAAAAGATAAACATAACCTGTAGTATTTGGGTTTGCTATGCAAACTAGAAGCATAAAAATATGAAAGCTTCACTTGCTCTTAGGTGAAAACACAACTGGACAGATGTTTGAAGCAAATTAATAACTCACTGTATGTGTACTGCTAACAAAGTATTGAGTAAGGCCAGCATGAAAGAAAAAAATAACTGAAATCTGGAAAGAGATCCTAATTCTGGGGTTCTGAGCACATTCAAGTATGAACTTCAGTAATATTTCAGTATGTGCTTAGCTGCCTTACTAAGTCAGCAACATAAATTTGGCCTACAGGAATAATATATCAAATATATATATATATATCAGGAGTAATAGACCAAATGCAAGGAGCCAAATGTTGCTGGCCTTATTCTGGCAAGAAATCATGTTAACTTCATTGGAAATTACTTCAAAAACTGAGATGGAATTCATAACTTAAAGTTAAATTTGAACATCCAATGGCTAGCCCAGTTATTATATGACACTGCAATTGGAGCACTGGACTCCAGAAAATGCTAAAATGCAAACAAAGATAAAGACTTATACTGTCCAAAAAAAGTGCAGAATGTATCTACAAAATCTGAAGATATAGAACTGTAAATAGGGAATGTGAGAGGTGGGGTTTTTGCCAAGAATAGCTCTAAGGATAGAAGAGCCTCTGATTTTATTTGACATGTGTCAGTAGCATAAAAATGCTCAAATAAAACAGACAATCATCATTCATGAAGTGTCTGTCTGCTCCAGGCATACTCTGTGAAAGGACTCATTCACATGGACTAAGAGTATTTGCATATGGTAAACTTCAGCCTAGACAATTTTCAAATTACTTGAATACAAAAGATTGTATCTTAATTCTCTCAAAAATTCTGTCTTGAAAAATGTCTTGGTCCAAAAAAAGTAGGTAGCAGAAAAAGAAAATAGTTACACAATATCAAAGCTAAATATCTGAATAAGTGAACGCTAGCTTATGAAGAAGGCTGGAAGAAATCATACAGATGATAATCTCATTGAAAATATTACTGTAGTTATGAACAGTATAACTTAATGTCTAGAAGTGTCTAGAAACCAAACTGATCCTCAAAATTTCAAAGCATACACAGTGAGCCACTAACTTCTTGAACTTCACCTACTGTAGTAAATCAACTATGAACTCCACAGCATTCTTCAAAAATCTGCAAAAACTGGATTCGTTTTAGCAAAAAATTCTCTCTGTCAAACAGTGTCACTTCTTATCACTACGTTGGTGTTTAGATTCCATACACTTCAAGCACTCATAGACACACAACGACCTTCAAATTTTGAATTAACTACTTAAAACTGATTCAGGTTGCTGTTGGTCACTATTTCCTTTCTAAGGACACACATGGGACAGAGAGATAGACAAATTTTTATTCCATCAAAAATTTAGACAAGGGAAATAATATAAAATGGTACATAAACTTTTTCACCTATGAATCTAGTGTATGCAAGGTCTGTTTCTGTCTCATGAAATCTGTGATACTTCTACTGCAGAAAGAGTAAAGATCTACAAGTTCATCAACATGAAAAATTTAAATTAACTTTTAATTTGTCGAATTAATCCTGCAATTCTCAATAATGGCAATGTGGTAAATTGAGGAAAACGTTGGGGTTGATTTATCTTTTACCTGTGTTGGGTTGTTCCCTTTGGTTATCACAATGAAATTGGAGTTTTGCTGCCGCTGAAAACTATAAAACTGACAAAATTATCAATTCTATCCAATGGACAGTTCCACAGATCGTATAATTTCTTACACTTTCAATAGTATAGAAATCCAAACATATTAAGATATTATTACTACAGATTATTGTAAAGCAAAAATACATTCTGAATACATTGAGATGGAGCTAGATGCCTCTTGCAAGTGCACAGTGGTGGGACAAGGGGCAATGGTCACAGAAGTTCATATTAAGGATGAATATGTGTGTGCATATATATATATTTCACAATAACTTTGATCAAACATCAGAATGGTTTTCTTGGAAAAGTTCTGGAAACTTTGTCCTTGGAGATACTTCAAGCTTGATGGAAAAGACCCTAAGCTACCTGCCCTAAAGTGTCTCTGCTTTTAGTGGCAGTTTTGGCCAGACAATCAGCAAAGATCCTTCCAAATTGAGTTATCATAGACTGCAACTAGTCTGCGACACTGACTTTCAGTTCTAATAATGCATCTGGTTATCAGGTGAAGAGCATTTCTGCACCTAATCAGTTTAATTCACTGTCTTAAAAGGTTAAATATACACAATGGAACATTCAGTCAGTTTTCTAGAAAAGGTTTGTTTGTGTCATTTTAGAAACCTGGTACATTTTCTTTATTTTTATTGAACGTCAGCTCTCAGTGAAACAGTTACTGTTAGCTGAAATATGCTTAAGGTGTCCTCCCAGATTGAGTTAATATATGGCTGCGGCAAACGTCTTTAGAAAGGGACACATTTTGACAGTGGTGTTCTGTAATTTATTACTATGGATAAAACAGTCATGAGCACCACGGGAATGATCCAAAACTTACTGAAACTGAGATTCTTTCAGACTTCATTAATATCAGTCGAACTATTAGGTCTTAAAACTATAACATATCCAAAATCTTGAATACCTTGAGTTTGGTGGTCCATGTGATTCAATGTAGACCTCAAGTTACCTTTTTTTTTTGGTCAGCAAATGCAGCCAATGAATGTCATAAAAATCCGTTGCTAAATTGGCTATTGACATTTTTCCTAAAAGGCATAATTAATTGTAATTGAGTGTTGCATTGTAAATCAATGCATAGGCAGATACTCTTAAATGAAGAAAAATATAATGATGATTTAAAGACTGTTAATTAATTGGCAAAAAAAGGAGAAAACTTGAAACCATAAATTACTTTTTTTTAGTAATATTTATTACTTGTTCAATGTGCTTCTTATTCAAGAAGGGAAAATTAGTTTGCCAGTCCTTCAGCTGACTTTGTTCCCTGTACATTCCTCTACATGGGTAGGTAAATTTACTTAACTGGTTCTTAGCCTGAAAACCTCAACTACTGCAAGGTTATGGCTACAGACCAAGATTAATGGTGGACCCTTCATTTCTCTAACAGTCTTAATCCAGCAACCAGGTATCAATCTCTTGTCTATCAAGGAGAAAAAAATTACAAGCATTCTCACATTTAGACTAGGCCTAGATATGCAAGAAATTAATCATTCAGTTTGAACAGAGCTGACAACCAAAATTCTTTCCTCTGGATGCTTATCTCCAGTAGAATAGACATGTAACCAATAAATAAATGCACTGCTTAGCACTGAGGATACCACATTTTGAAATGGAGAGTTCGAGAGCATGCAGGTCATTTTGCTTAAGGCTTGTAAGTAAAGAAGATAGTCAAGGAAGCCTTGAGACCATCAAGCAAGTCTTGACTTGAGTTGTTACTGTCTTTTGCTCTTGTGCAATCTAGACTTTTCCTGATGATATTGTCTTTTGTTAATAACCCTTAAGTGTCTGCAGATGGTGTGTTATGTGTAGTCCTTCTGTTCTTTTCTCACTTTATTCTCCATAAATCCCCCATCAGATTAAATCAGTGTAATTATACAATAAACACTTACAGAACAGATCTGTTTCTACCACATCCAGTAACTCTCTCGAAGTTACTAGGAAAAGTCTAAGTTAATATTACTGCCATTAAAGGACAGTGGGGGGTTAAGAAAAGAGTATAAGGAGAACACAATAAAAGCAAGAACAAAAAAAAACGCTTTATGGCAGATAACACACAGTTTTGTTATTTTAAGAGGGTAGCCTGGAGGTCCTATTTCAATGAGGTGACTGTAGTGCAATTCCTAGCAATATCTTGTAAGTCAGGTATGCCAGACACAAAAAGTAGGACAGGCTTTGGAGATCATAACGTTTCAGGTGGGACAGTAGATTCTCTGAGTGACTTTTCCTGCAGGGGACAAAACCTTAAGAAAAGAAAATCTCACGACTTAGTACTGGTTACCCTGAAGTGACTCTAGTGACTACCAACGACACATTTGCATGATTATTTCAAAACACATGCAGAATTCCACTACTAGATGAATACTGCAGAAGTCCCAGTGCATGCAAACAGCCGCTGTCTGGAGTTGCTTGCACTGAACTTTGAGTTAGAAGAGTAAGAATGAAACAAGCTGAGAAGTGAAAACAACTTACTGGAAATCCAACAGCTACTACTTCTGGCAGTTTAACTGTACTGTGGGGAGAGGTAAGCCTCAGGAACCGAGGTGGGCTGTCATCATGGAGAAGAGTAGGAGAAGAGAGGAAGGAAGGAGGGAAGGAAGGATAGGAGAGAGGGTGGGAGGAAGGGAGGGAGGGAGAGGGAGGGAAGGGTTCATCCCCGGCAAACTCTGCAATTTACAGTGAGTATGACATTTATGGGATAGAATAAATCTTTATTGGCCAGCTTGGATCACACCTGGAGTGTCTGTCCGGAGTCACCTGCTTCAGAAAATCCCGGGCTTTCCCTTCCTCCCATCCTCTTGTGCAGAGAAGGGGGGGAAATAAAATAAAGAAGAAAGAAAGAAAGAAACTATAACCACAGGTTCTGGTGAAAGACTGAAAAACAAAATTTGATAATATAAGCATCTGCTGTTGAGAACCAAAGCAAAAATCTTATCAGCTACTGTAAGGAAAATAACTCTATCCCAGATAATGCTATAACATCAAGTTGTCTGCACTAAATCGAACACTGCAAATCTCTCAGAAATGAATCTGTGCTGAAACCCAAAAAGGAATTCTACCACTCAGCCCAGCAAAACTAGGAGACTAAATTGCCAACAGAATATCTCAGACATCAGAGTCTGCAGGTTTGGTACCTAAAGTAATAATCTAGAAAGACCTGCCTAAGGTTTAATTGATTATTCTGACTCCTCAGTATAATGCAGCTTGACTGCTTCAGCACAAAGGAGAAAACAATATAAACACCACAAGGGCTGAAGATGAGAGGTGATAAAAGCAGTGATAAAAGGGTATTTCCTAACTGATCTGAGGAGGAGGAAAGCAATGTCAGCTCAGTGATTTATGATGGAATTAGATGATCTGATGACATACACAGGATGCCCCTGTGCCCTTAACACCTCGTTCGTGCCTCTCCTTCTGCAAATTAAATTAACAGAGTGATAGAAAATTCTGCATATTTTGCTTATCATTGTAATGTGAAAGTTTTTTTCAACAGTGCATGCATCTGGGTCACTGCCAAGCCTTTATAATTAACATTTTGCTGTGTTTGCCCTGCTTTGAGGACTTGCATGGTACAGATCTTCTGTAATGGCCCTTTCATCCATTATGCACACTTGAAAAAATTGAGTTGGAGTTGGAAAATGTTATACTCAAAAACTGGCTACCAGCAAAAGAGAAAACAATCCCAGATAAAAATCTAAGAATTTGTTGCTTGTCCAAGTAATGTTTTAACAGTCAAATTAAATTGACAGTTCCTCTGTTACTTAAGGTTTCAGCAGAATGGATGGGGAGAGACAGGCTGTGAAAAGCCACCAACATTCTGAAACCTTTGCTGCAAGGATATTCACAACAGGATTCCTTGCCTTTTCAGTCTTGAATGGGCTGGGAGTTATTTTGGTGCAAGTCTTTATCTCAGCTAGCTCCCTTCTGCCAGTCTACGTCCCGATACAAGTTTGAAACTTTGACATTGACACCCACCAGGTATTAGTTGTGACAGTCAATGCATTGTCTCCATGATTTGATCAGGATGGTCATACACGTATATTCATATATTCATAGAGATAAAATGTGTTAGGTGACAAACACTTAACACTAGAAAATTGTTACAGCAAGCAAACACCAAAAAAGATCAGGGTACGGCCAAAAAAATCCTGAGACTGCCAGGTTAGTGCAAAGATTAGTAACATACTAGTAATAGCAAAAGTTATATTTACTGAGCTATAAAGAAAATGTATGAAATTCATACTCCTTTTTGTAATGTTTGTCATGCAAAATCATGAACAGAGGAAGAAATAATAAAGTATGTTAGAAGTTGTTTAGCTAGGCCATAAGATACTTTTAGAGATTCATTAATGAGGTATGACAGACAGGATATAAATGAATTGTTAAAATGGCTGTGTTTAAGACATCTCAGATTGCAAGTGACTCACAGCCATAAGGTTTAAAACATAGGATGATCACAGGGATTAGATTTTGTTTGTGGACAGGTATCCAGATTTTAATGACAATAAATAAAGTCAGAATTTACAGCTGATGTGAAGATATCATGAAGTCAGATATTGTTTTAGATTATGTTCTATGGTTTTAGAGGAAAAGTCAAAGCAGATTTTCTGTCTCTTAGTAAGGCTTTTGATAGTGTCCTTCACAGCGTACTTCTGGAAAAGTAGTCCAACTGTGAGAATACATGGTGTGATACAGATACACGGTGTGCTGGGTGAAGAACTGGCTGAAGGGTAGAGCTGAAAATGTTGTAGTCAATGGGGTAACATCTGGCTGGGGAACAGTCACTGGCACTGTTCCTCAGGTCTCAGTTCTCGGGCCAGTTATGTTTAATATGTTTATCAACAGTCTGGATGCAGGAGTTGAATGCACCATTAGCAAGTTTGGGAGGTGCTGGGAGGTGCTGTTGACTGGGTAAACAGGGAGGTGGTAAACTGTGGTAAACTGGGAGGTGCTGTTAACTCTCTTGAGGACCAAAAAGCCTTGCAGGGGGATCTGGATTGGTGGGCGCATTGGGCTATGATTAATGGAATGGAATTGAACATGTCCAAATGCTGGATTCTGTATCCAGGACAGAGTAACACTAGGCACAAGTCTAAACTGGGAGAGGAGTGGCTGGAGAGCAGCCCTGCAGAAAAGGATCTGGGGGTGCTGGTTGGCAGCAGGTTCAAAATGAGTCAGCAGTGTGCCCTGGCTGTCAAGAGGAGGTGCTCCAAGTGCCCGAGCAGAGATTCCCATGCAGCCCCTGGAGAAGACCATGATGAAGCTAATATCCCCACCACAGTCCATGCAGGGCCCCACACCAGAGCAAGCTGATATGCCCCGAAGGAAACTACAGCCTGTGGAGAGCCTACACAGGAACAGGTTTATCCTGAAGGAAGCTGCAGACCATCGGAAGGAACCATGCTGCAGAACAGGAAAAATGTGACGAGAAAAGGTTAGCAGAGAGAAGCTGTTATGGACTGATAATAACCCCCATTCCCCACCCTCCTATGCTGCTCAGAGAAGGAAGGGATGCAGAGGAGCCAGGAATGAAGAAGTGAAGTTGAGCCTGCAAAACAGTGGGGATAGCTATATTGTCGGAATGCAAGGCCCATGGCAGCGGGGTTCAACTAGATGATAAAGATCCCTTCCAACCCAATCCATTCTGTGATTCAAATATTATTTCCTTTCTATTCATTCTAGAACTTCTGTGCTGTAGTTTCATTGGATGCCTCCTATTTCTTACTTTATAAGAAATAATGAAAAATGGGTCCCTATTCACCTTCTATTTGGCATTTTTTAAATGTCTTCATTATCACAGGCTTCTTGATACCTTTCCCAAGCAGAAGTATCTCAGTTTATATAATGTATCCATTTGGAGAATGAAATAGATTGAATTTTATACTTGCAGTCATATTTGTTCCTCTTCTACATTCATTATTTTTAGTTCTTTTATGTCGCTGTGGTTTTACACAGTGGTACAATGATACCTTCATTTTTGTTCTCCAATCCTTTCCTGATTTTTAACATAATACTTGCTTTCTGAACCACCGCTAAGTGCTACAGCCGACATTTCCATCTAATTATTCACAATTATTTCAAAAGCACTGTTCTGAGTGCCAATACTGGTTTAGAACCTACCATGTGCACAGATAGAGCTGTTTTTCAACAAGTATCTTATCATCACCTATTCCTGTCAGTGCTGAACCCCATTTGCCATGTTTTTGTTCAATCACACAGCACTGTGGAATCCTGATAAAATTCACCGATGTATTCATTCTTCTTCGCATTGAGAAAATTCTTATCACTCAACTTCTATTGCCACTGCTATTGTCCACAATAACTTCTATTCTTCTGTGTAGAGGCCAAATCTAGAAGCAGATTAAGCAATGGATTTATTTCAGTGAATTACCATTTCAGACCTTTTAGGTCTCATCTTTGGACACTGTAGGGTGTAGTGACCTGCTCAGTTGTACTTCAGCAGTTTGTTCTGAAATAGACGTTCAGCTTTAACTCATTATTAGTACCCCGTCAATGTAAGAGGCAATATTCGCATATTTTGAAGCACACATTTTTACTTCTGATACACCACTGCTTCAGTACACCAAGTTTATTCATATGTATCCATATTTCACATTATTACTGATAAATGAGTTGTTACTGCATGTTTCCATATCATCACAAAATAAAAATACTAATATTCTGAGTCTTTCTTCTTCCTCTTTTCCAATGATACAAAGTAAATTTACCCTAAAATCTGAAAGTAGACTTGGGGGTTTTTTTTCATATATAATCACTATTTAAACTGATATTTCTGTTGTTGTACAAAGTGCCACATTCTAAAGTCACCTCATTGCCATTTTGCATTGCTTGGCAGCCTAAAAACACTGTAGTACCTTTGCAAATATAGAATGAGATTACCCCGATGTTACAAACACCTGGCTGGCAGAAGTATAATAATAACGCCATCTCCTGCATGGGGAAGTGGACATCAGACACTGGGCTCTGCCATCTGGACTAGCACTGCCTGCAGGGGTGCCCTGGAGCCAGGAGCTGCATAGGCTTCTCCTTCCCTTCTGCATCAAAAGAAGATCTGCCACAGGAGGAAATTGTAATGTTGCATTGGGCAGAAACAGCCTTAGCATAGCTACACATTGCAGTTGAAACAGAAGAATAGATTTTTACTTTCCCTCTTGTATTGGGCTTTCTGTGAGGGGTTTTTGGTTGTGTCTTTGGTAACGGGGGAAGGAGATGGCCCTTTAAGAAGCTACCATGCCTGGCTGGGCTTGACCGACCCTGAGCACAACGTAAGCTTAAGCCCCATTGCAGCTTCATCCTGAAAAAAATGAGAGAGAGCTGGGATCTCCAGAACCATCAGAAGAGACCTGCAGCGGAGAAAGGAGTGGGGCCAAGAAGAACAACTTTGAAGAACACCGAGGTCGGTTTGAAGGAAAGAAAAGAGAGGGAGCAGGAGAAGGACACAGAACCCAGGTTCCCCTTTGCAACCCGTGGTGAGAGCCGGGTGGACTGGTCGTGTGTGAGGGAACTGTGACCATGGGCAGACCCCGATGGGAGTTTTGAGGACTTTTTTTTTTTTCCCCTATGGTAAGAGGGCCACATGGAAGCAGAGAGAGACACTGGGCTGAGGATTTTTTTTCCTTTGGTGGGAAGACCGACTGCAACCCCCCACTGCCATCCCCCTGCTCCTCAAGGCAAAGGGGGAGGGGGAAGGTGAAGGAACCGGGAACAAAAGCTGAGCCCGGGAAGAAGGGAGGAGTGGGGGGAAGGTGTTTGACTTTAAGATCTGGTTGTAACTCCCATTGTTCTACTGTGATGTTGGTAGCAAATTAAAATGGTTTTGTTTTTATTCCTTATGATGAGTCTGACTTTTGCCTGTGAGCTGTTTCAGTGGTGAGAAGCCCTCCCAGTCCTTATTTTGACTGGCCCTTTTTTGGGGTATCATGGTGCTCAGTTATGCACTGGGCCTAAACCACGGCACCTGTAATCTTTAATAGGCCATCAGAATTGCAGCAGGACCTATGCAAAACCATTCTAGTCTCTACTCTAATGTGCTGCATATTTTCAAAACACAACCACAGGTGTATTTAAAAAAAGTATTTCTTGAATGGAAGTTTAATTAGTTGTCTTTTATTTCATATTCATTATTTAAAACCAGATGAGTTTCTAATGAGATCTTCCTCTTTTCTTCTCTCCCTGTCTTCATCTTGCATAATTTTACTTTTCACACCTGTTGTTTATTTGGTATTTATATTTCTCATTTTCACCTTTACACAGAGTACAGAAGCATTTTTTCCCTTATTTACTAGTAGTTCATTGGTCTAGGACTTGAAGAATGTGATTATATTCACTTTTCAGCAATATCATTAGCTATCATCTGTATTATGTTTTCTCTTGGGTTTTCTTGGATATTACTCGATAATTTCTCTGGTTCTTCAAATTTCAATTTCTGGCAGCTTTAATGCTAGCTCATACTATTGTTCCCTCTCTGCTAAGGTGAAAGTCATTAATAATTATGGTAATTAATTGATCCTTCACTTGCTGTGAGCATGGATGGAGTGTATGGCAGTGATAAATTCACAAGGTGTGTGGCCTGTGCTTGGGAGACCTTCAGGGAATTTATAGTATTCTGGAAGTGACCTGCCAGAGATGGAAACTTTGCACAGTAGTGGTAGATACCTCTGCCCAGCTTGTGTTTATTATTTAACTGGACACTAGAGCTCACAGCAACCTGGAACACTGCAATGAGGGGCTGGAGATGGGCTGAAACAGGTCACGAGCAGGATCTCCAGGGTGCTGTCAGGCTGCTGCTTGTGGCTGGTGCCTGCAGTCTGTGCAGCACTTCTCGTTTCTGCTTTTTCACCTTATGGGAACTTCTCCTGGGATGTTCATAACACAAGTGCATCTACATGGATGAAGCTTTATTAATGTAAGTTATTATCTGTTTTATGTAAAATAAGCAGGTACTGGATTCTCTTTCTGGCTTTACAGAATAGAAGAGTATGGCAGCATTCATATTCATTATGAATGACAGTTTAGGAAATCTAAAGACTTACGTAACAACTGTTCTTCAGATAAAGCATTTTTTCCTCACACTGCATTTCTCAGTGTCGTGACCATAGAGATGCATTAGGTTCTGTGTAGCATACAATACTGAGCAGTGTAACTGTACATTTTCTTCTCTGTCAGGTCAGATATTTTTGCCCCAGCAAGGATAAGGCACAAAGGAAAAGCAGTGGGATTTCAGTTAATGGAGGACCCTCTCAATTGCACTGTTCACTTTAAATAAACACACCAATTGATGCAGAAGAACTGGATAAGACCAATGAGTCATGCACTCCTGGGTATGACATGAAATTGTTATGTCTGTCAGAGATGAGCGTGTTCTCACTGTACTGTACATGTAAAAGTACATTAAATTTGGACTATTGTACTGCAACACTTCTGTTCTAGACAATGGCAAGTTTTGTCATGTGGTTAAATACCTAGAAATAGTTTGCTGCACAGTACCTTGCCAAACACTTTGGTGTGAATATTTACTCAGGAGAGCGCTGTAATTCTGCATAGGCTAACTTAGACTATAATAATAATTAAAAAAGTAATCCACTTCAGAAACAGTGTTGTTCATATGTGACTCCTGTTCCAGTGTGGGAGTAATTAAGTAACCCTCTGTAAGTCCTAGCAGCAAGCATAAAAGTGGAGTAAAGCTCTTCCCAGTTTTTAGCTGTCGCTGAATTACACATGGCCTAGGAAGAGGTCTGCAGAAGACAGCATCAACTCTTGAACTGCCTCTTGTTTTCCAATTAAACGTTTCTTTGATATCATAGAAGTAAAAAGAGGTTTTAAAAGTCAAATAGAACATATTTATTTGATTGTTAACACTTTAAGAATAATTAATGGTAATTCTCTAGTCCTATGTTGCCACTGTTTAATAAACAGCTGTTAGAAAATCAATACATAATGATATTACAAAAGTATTAACTGTTGTAATAGATACTGGACAGAAGGATTCTTGACTCATCAGGGTTTGTTCATATGTAGCAATTAGCTATGAAAGTGATTAGTGAAATAGCTAGATTCTTCTTCATTTTGAATAAATGAAAATAACATTTTGGGAGGAATAGAGTTCCTTTTCGGAACTCCAAACATTCTTCCATAATGCAAGTGTGGTGGGAAATTAATATGAATGTGAATATCACAATTGCTGTTAGAGACTATAACAAGGCATTCAAAGCATTTAGGTGCTTCTTCTATATCAAAAAGTTCTAATAAAAATAGAGTGAAAACACACCATATCTTACTGCGAGTCACTCATGTTATCCATCAGCTGATTATATGTATGATAATTGGGGAATTCTTCTTTCACCTCTCCTGAAATTCTAACAGTCCTTGAACACTGCTTTGTCAGATTAAAGTAACCAACTGTCTCAAGGCTGTTTCTTGGTCTCAGCACAGTATCAAGAATATCACAAAATTGCACCAGCACAGCTGGATTCCAAGTACTCCTGTTCATTAACTCTGCATAAGTACACAAGAGCTAATAATGGACAGTGAATCACTGCTTCAGCAGTTCTAGTAATACCCACTGATTACTGCCCACTACTGATTTTCTAGGTGGATGGTGAGGAAGCTGCAACTTGTAGCCTACAAGCAATCAAGAGAGACTTCAGGGTCTTGGGATGGTTAGTGAGAGAATCTGGGGCCCACGCTGTTTTTTTGTCTGCCCTTGCGGGTGCAAGCAGTGTGTATTGGGTTTTCTGTGAGGGGTTTTTGGTTGTGTCTGTGGTAAGGGCTATGGAGATGGCCCTTTAAGAAGCCTTACTACTTCTCACCACTTAAACAGGTCACAGGCAAAAGACAGACTCATCATAAGGAATAAAAAACTAAAACATTTTCATTTGTTACCAACATCAGAGTGGAACAATGGGAGATGCAAGCAGATCTTAAAATTAAAACACCTTCTCCCCACCCTTCCCTTTTTCCCGGGCTCAACTTTTGTTCCTGGTTTTCTTCAGCTTCCCCCTCCCCCTCTCAAGAGTAGGGAAAAAAAAGAACCCTCAGCCCAGTGTCTCTCTGCTTCCATGTGGCCCCCTTTCCATAGGGGACAAAGTTCTCAAAAGTCCAATCTGGATCTGCCCACAGCTGCAGTTTCCCTCGCACACAAAACTGCTTCAGCCCAAGTCCACAAAGCTCCAATCTGGGTCTGCCCATGGTCACAGTTCCCTCACACATGACCAGTCTACCTGGCTCTCACCACAGGTTGCAAAGGGGGAAGCTGGGTTCTGTGTCCTCCTCCTCCTCCCTCTCTTTTCTTTCCTTCAAACCAACCTTGGTGTTCTTCAAAGTTGTTCTTCTCAGGCCCCACTCCTTTCTCCGCTTCAGGTCTCTTCTGATGGTTCTGGAGATCCCAGCTCTCTCCCTCTCTCTCTCTCTCTCTTTTGTTTTTGGGATGAAGCTGCAGCGGGGCTTAAGCTTAAGTTGTGCTTGGGGCTGGTCCAGGCCAGCCAGGCAAGGGCGGGGCCGCGCCACCCGCACCTGGGGCCGCGCTGGTCAGGGCCAGTGCCAGAGCATAAAAATGCTAAAAATGGTTTTAAAAGCCCTGGTTAGTTCAAAAACCAATTTGCCATTTAGCCCATGCCGGGGCATGCTTGTGTACTATGCCTAGAACTGTAAAAATGAGCTGACATCATCACTGAATTTGGAAGACTATTGCCTAGTCACCAAATCTGCTGCCTTTGAGCAGTCCCATCTGCCACAGTGATCATTATCACAAGGTGTGCCACACATGTATCTGCTAACACATGACTACCACACATATATCAGAAATAAATTTAACTCAAAGTCAAAGATACTTCAGTAGTTCGATGTCTGGGCTGACAGCTGGGAGTCTGGCATCTCCAGACTTTTTTCATTTTGTCCTTGAATGCTGTTGCATCTATAAAAATATCCATACATGTATAAAGAAATGCACATATGTTACACAGTTCCGTATTTTTCTACAGTATTTTTTTATATATTCATGCATTTAAGAGGGGTTCCACATCCTGAAGTAATAGGCAATGAGCAATAAGGCATTCAGAGATTATGTGGGATATAGTGGTGGCTTTTAGAGGAAAATCGCTCCAGCTGCATCCAACAGCCCAAGAGCAGTGAGGCTGCTGCTCTGCATCCTCTGGTTCAAGCAAGACTGAAGAGATATAGATAGATAGATAGATAGATATATACACACACACATATAGGATAAATCTATATATAATATATATAAATATATGTATACACAAAAGTGGGTGGTCTGCCTGGACCTTGCAGCTGATGGCTCTGCTGGGCCAGCTGTGGCAGGGTCCCAGACAAGGTGCTTGTTCCTCAGGAGTCCTTGCTTTGGGTCCCCACCTTCACTGTGTGTCCCTGTGCTTCTCTGGGCTTGTGCAGTTGGATGGGCATTTGATGGGCTGATGGCCCCTGTGATGGGCTTGAGAGCAGCCTGAATAGGCCACAGTTTGAGTTCCTCCCTCCTTCCAGGCTGCTTGGCACATGGTACAATTTTTCTTCTCTGGACCACAGATCAATGAAAGATGGATTATGAGAGGAAATGGGGCAGAACTTCAGACTCATATGAGAAAAGATGAAAAATGCTGTCTTCTGCGTTATTGACTATTGTTGTACAGACCAAGAAAACAAAAGCCACATCATTAATTCAGTGACCGTGGCTAAATTTAATTGCAGTAGTGCTTAGCCATAGCAATGTGTATTATGTTGAACATAATTTAAGTCCATCTACACAGATTGCCAAACTGCAGCCATAGTTTTAGAGTGCTTCTTCACTAATTCTTATCATACATTTCTAAAATATAAACAAGTAGCACCTCACCATGAAATATATGGAAGACTGTGTGTTGAAAATAACTACTCTTCATAATAAAAAAATATGTATTTTTCTTAGTAGAATTAACACATTTAATTGTCAAAAGCTGAAATGTACATTCTTAAAAAAAATCGATTCTGCTGTCAAAATTGAAGTAACTAAGTGGGTAAACAGTGAGATACAAGCAAACATACTGCTTGGTCTTGTAAGGTAACCTAAAAGAACTGTGTAAAACTGAGGAGTATGTCCATTTCAAGAATGTCAGCAATGGATTTTTAGTACAAAGTACTGAATATCTTTTAATCATCAAGAATAAGGTTTATAATTTCTACTTCTTTTACTTTATTTCCAGCTTTTTTGACATGCAGATTCACTTTACTGAGAAAAAGCTGAATATGATGCACTCTATTTTATAATTTACTGTGTTTACTACGCCACAGCTGATTTTCCTCTGAGAATTTGTTTTTGAAGACATAAATTTCCAGTGGTTCTTTTGTGCAGCATATTTTCTACATCCTTTAGCTTAGGTGATTTTGGTGACATACCTTACTCCTGGCTAGTGCTCTATTTCTTTAATCTCTTAAATTTTCACTGATACTCAAAAGCTCACACTGCATGTTGATAAGCAGACAAAAAGACGAGCAAATATTTCCCTTTAAAATATATAACGTGAAATTTTTGCTCTTCTAAGAAAAAGACCAAGTTATTACAACTTTCTTAAGAAAATGTTCTAGTACAATGGTATTTTTTCCTTGGAGTGTTCCTTGCAGGAGTTTTAGTCCATCCATGCTGAGTGGCACAAGTGAAAAGTAGACAGGAGGAAAGGAAAATGTCAACCTTTAAAAGTCACTTCTTTTAAATCCCTGTTAACAGGAAAATAATTCTGGGTGGATTTCTCACCCTGTCTGGAGGGAAAGAAAAAAAGAATTTAAAGATTATTATACTTCTATGGTTCCTAGGCTATACAAATCTACCCTGAAATGTCTTAAGGCCTGAGTTTAAAATAAGCTTCCATAAATGCAGTGAGTATGGTTTGAATTACTGGCCTCGTACTGGAAGCAGAAACAAAATCACAACAATCGTATAGGCTTTCAAATACACCACACTTTTGTGCACTATTGTTCACTTTAAGCCAATTGGAGCCAACACAGAACTATTTAAATGCATAGATGCTAAAATGATTGATCTCACCACACTTGCATTGTTTTCACATTTGACTCTTCTCTGCACACTTTGAAAACCTTTCCTTCACATTGCTGCTTATCACCAAGGAGGCTTCCAGAGCCCCTCCAAAGTGTTTATCAGTGACTAACTAAATGTCTGAAACATGGAACAGAAACAGGAGATTTTGTCAGTCTTAATTTAGGATTGAAATCTGTGGTCCCACACAAGCCATGGTGCTAGCCATGATTCTGTTATTTTCTCATTCTGAAAGATAATAAGGTGAACAGATACCAAATAATGGTTGGCCCGTGTCATTTTCTGTGGCAGAATGAACCCCATTACCATCTGGGTTTCTTTCTCTGCATATAGAACGTTCGGAAGCTCAGAAGCACTCTGAACCGAATCTGCATAATAAGAGACACGCTTTCTGCAGATTTTCCTCCAGAGCGTTGTAGAAACATCCTCATAGTGAGTATTAAATTCATCCCATTATTATATTCTGATACATTAGCAAGGGCAAGTATTTAAAATTCCTGAAAGTCATCAGTAATAAATCATAGCTCAGGTGACGATAATGAATTCTCTCTTTTGTTCACTGAAACTACCAAGCAATAAACTGGCTGCAATGATCTTGTGATCTCACTATGGACTGGTTGTAGCCAGATGGCCTACACCACTCTTATGAACAGCCAGGGCATTAGAACAAGATCAGATGCTTTTGCATTTAAAATTTACTCAACGCATAGATAAGATTGTACTAATAGTGCCTTGCAGAGCTTATGACAAATGGAATATGAAGCTGGACACTTACGCTTGCTACTTTTCTTTTTTTTTTTTTTTAAATTAAGCATGATTAATGAATAAGCAAGAAAAAAACCCCTCTCGATTCAGTTGCAAATGTTTCAGTCATATAGTTTCTTACGTTTTTTCCTTTCATTCTTATGCTGCTGCGGTCTTATTCAAATGTAGTTGGAAAAGCCTTGCATCAAAATTCAGAGACCATTTTTGAGTCTTTGGTTTAATCTTTGGATTATTATGGTAATCGTTACATGCAATGTTCTTTTTCTTTATTCTTTTGGCACAGCAACATAATAGCTTCAAAGGAAACAAGTGTCTGTGGCTAAAGGTGGATACTCAGTGGCAGGCAGATTTGGTGAATACACAGCAGGTTTCCAAACACAGTAGTAATACATGGGCACATTTTAAAAGCTATGGACATATTATATATAAATAAATTAAAACTGATATCAGAGCATATTATTTAAATATCATTAAGTATTTCTGCCAGCACTTTACTTATTCAAATTAAGGCCAATCTTCAATGAATTAATGCTATTTAGAAACAAATTCAGATTAACTTTCCTATTTTCTTCTACAGAAAAACTTTATGGTAATCCACTATTTACAGCACAGTGAGATACTCACACAAAAAAATCCAATCTAAGAGATGCTGGTATATTATCTTGTAATAAAACACTTTTTATTAAATGCAAAGCAGGAATTTGGAAGTAATAGTGTGGTTGAAAGAGGACTGAAACCAAAAGGGTTCCTAAAAGGAACCTCATAAGACTGCAACATTTATTTTCTGTTTTGTTTCTAAAAAAGTCAACGTAACTTTTTTCGTAGGACACATGGATTTCACATATAGGGATTCTAAGCTCATTGGTCTGATTCTCTTAGTCATCATTTGTAGACTTCAAAAGTCAATAAAAATCTCTGGGTTTAGGCACATCTTTCCTCTCCTCGTTCAGCAGTGTTCATTATCAGCGACAGAAAATTCTCTATATGACACAGGATTATGTAAGTCTGAAGAATGCTAAAATGAACAGTTAACTGTGAAGTTTATGTATACTTCGCATACTGTTAGCAAACAAAGGTGACAGTGATCTGTTAGAGATGTCATTTAATAAGTGAAAAGAGAGCAGAAACAGGGCGTCCAGCCTGTCACACAGAGACTGCTGTCAAGCTGCTCTTAAGCTAAGTCATAAAAAAATCACCTTTACGGAAAAGAAATAGGAAGAAAACCACCCAAACTCAGTCTTTGTCAATGGCAGTCATGTGAAAAGGCGCTGTTATTTGTCAATGCTGAACAAGTTGATACCAGGACTTCGTGAATGTCAGTTTGATACGGACTAACCTAAAGCCTGCTGACTTCAAGAAAAATGTACACTAAGCAAGCAGAGATAACAAAGCCTAGGTTACTATTGACTTTAAGTCCATCTCGCTTCTAATCAAAGTTTTAAAAGGGATGATCAAAAAGAGGTCTTTGCAAGCAGTGAAGGATCCTGTAAAGCAGTTAAATCTCTGAACAGCAGCAGTTCTTCTACAATCACAGCTTGCTTTTCTTTCTCATGACCAACACACTGCTCTGTACCTGTCTTTCTGTACCCAGACAATTTCAGTGCCCCTCTGAGAACACCATCCCAGCAGGATGCTGTCTTTAGTACATTTTATGACCTTTTATTGGGGTTTTTAGTTTTGTTTGTTTGATCTGGAACATTAAAAAATCAACAATGCACTGAATTAAGGGCTCAACAAAAAGGTTTCCTGAGCTCTTTTTTTTAACCTCAGGGAGCCATCAAAAGAAGGAAACTCTAATAAAACATATTTTTATTCTGAAAAAGCTTAAGATTCTATGACACATAAATGTTATAAGTACCCCCTGTGAAAGTTTGTATTTTTCTTCAATATTAAGCAAATGGTTCTACTTAATCAAATGATTGATTGATTAAAGGTAAAGTTGTATCGTAGAAGAACCTAATACCTAGAAGACTTCATTCAAATCATAGAATCACAGAATCATTAAGGTTTGTCTCCATTTAGGGCTCAGGGTAAACCCAAATGAAACAAGGAGTAAGATTTTCTCTCTATTGTCCCCTGCTCTCCCAGGGGAGGATGAAAAAAAGGGGAACAGAGAAGAGATGCTTCACGCAAGTTTGGAAGTTAAGACTGTAACAAGTTCAATGAAAAAGGGAAAGGAAATTAGTAAGTGTCAAAGGATATTTAAGTGTATACAAAACGCAATCCCAGTAGTCCCGAGTAGAAGTGTCTCAGAGGAATCTCATAACTGCTGTGACTCGTCACCAGGGACTGCAGTGGTGCCAGGGAATGGGTGGTGGTGGATGTTGCTGAGCACATGGAGAAAGGCCCAGCCGTCTGGAGATACAACAGGAAGCAGCCCAGGAAGTCAAGGTAAGCCTGCAAAACCTCAGGCCTTCTCCGTTATTCTTAGATTGTGTCTGGAAAGGGGAGGGAACAGTAGCGACCTCTGACCCCTCAGGTTCCTACAAATACCACCTGTCCTTCCCTTTCAGGCTGGTAATCCTTAAAGTCTTAAACCATAACAGGTTGAAAGAGACCTTTAAGATCATCAAGTACAACCATCAACCTAACGCCACTGTGCTCACTAAATCGTGTCCTGAATTGCCACATCCACCTGCTTCTTGAACATCTCCAGGGATGGTGACTCCACTGCCTCCCTGGGCAGCCTGTTCCAGTGCTTGAGCACTCTTTCAGTAAAGAAATTTTTCCTATCATCCAATATAACCCTCCCCTGGTGCAACTTGAGGCTGTTTCCTCTTGTCCTATCACCTGCCACATGGAAGAAGAGACCAACACCCACCTCTCTACAACCTCCTTTCAGGTAGTTGTAGAGAGCAATAAGGTCTCTCCTCAGTCTCCTCTTCTGTAAACTAAGCAAGCAGCTCCCTCAGTAGCTCCTCGTAAGACTTGTTCTCCAGCCCCTTCAACAGCTTCGTTGCCCTTCTCTGGACAGGCTCCAGCCTCTTCTTTAGGAGAATGCTGTGGAAGATGGTGACAAAGGCCTTACTAAATCCAGATAGACAACATCCACAGCCTTCCCTTCATCCACTAGGTGGGTCACCTGGTCATAGAAGGGGATCAGGTTGGTCAGGCAGGACGTGCCTTTCATGAACCCATGCTGGCTTGGCCTGATCCCCTGGTTGTCCTGCTTGTGCCATGTGAGCACACTTAAGATGAATCCCTCCATAATGGTCCCTGGTACCAAGGTCAAGCTGACAGGCCTGTAGTTCCCTGGGTCCTCCTTAAATACCCTTCTTGTAGATGGGTGTCACATTGGCAAGCTTCCAGTCATCTAGAACCTCCCCAGTTAACCAAGACTGTTGATAGATGATGGAGAGTGCTTTTGTAAGCTCTTCTGCCAGCTCCCTCAGTACTCTCTGGTGGTTCTCATCCGGTCCCATAGACCTGTGGGTGTCCAGGTAGCATAGCAGGTCATTAACTGCTTCGTCTTGGATAACAAGGGGTTTATTCTGTTCTCTGTCCACGTCTTCCAGCTCAGGCAGCTGAATACCTTGAGAATAGCTGGTCTTACTATTAAAGACTGAGGCAAAGAAGGCATTAAGTACCTCAGCCTTTTCCTCGTCTTTGGTGGCAATGTTCCCCAACGCATTCACTAAAGGGTGGAGGATCTTTTTGTCTCTCTTTTTCTTGTTAATGTACTTGCAAAAACATTTTTTGTTATCTTTTATGACAGTGGACAGACTGAGTTCGAGCTAGGCTTTTGCTTTCCTAATTTTCTCTCTGCATGACCTAACAAGATCCCTGCACTCTTCTTGCGTTGCCTGCCTCTTCTTCCAAAAGTGATATACTCCTTTTTTTCCTGAGTTCCAGCAGAAGCTCCCTGCTCAGCCGAGCCGGTCCTCTTCCCCAACGGTTCGTCTTACGGCACGTGGGGACAGCCTGCTCCTGCGCCTTTAAGACTTCCTTCTTAAAATGAGTCCACCCTTCCTGGACCCCTTTGCCCTTCAGAACTGTCTCCCAAGGGACTCCTTCTACCAGCGTCCTGAACAGGCCAAAGTCTGTCCCCTGGAAGTCCCTGCTGGTGGTCTTGCTAACCCCTCTCCTTACTTCACATTAGCTACATTAGCATAATCTACATTAGCTTTGTACACCATCAGTACTTTTAAAAGCACTTTCAATTAAATGCTCAGATATATTCTTCCACAGAATGAGAGATGTATAATAATGTTTTTAAGGCTTGGAGCTATTGTCGATATTGCATATTATGGTGTTAAAAGCAAATTAAACTAAAAATGACAACTTTTTTCTTCCCCAACAGGGCAAAAAAAGAACTGTGTTTTAAGTAATAACATAAGGAGCATGAAACGTCGTCGAATTATCTCAATTAAATATTATGCACTTTTTTTCATATCAGAATGTTTTCATAATTGAGATACAGAGGTATTAGCATATCAGTTATACTTTCGTATTGGTCTAAGATGTTTTCAGAGCATTTATGATTCACTGACACACTCCATATAATTTAACACAAAATTCCCAATGACATTATCATAATCACGTGACAATACATTGAAATGTTCATAAAAACACTGTTAGCTGGTTTCCTTTCATAATCTATATTATTACGATGTTGATATGTGAAATTATTCTTTGATTCTTAAACACACAATTAACAACATAGTTGCTCCTACTGATAATTATGATTCATACTTCTTGTTTTGACTTTCAGCAGCTTGATATAATTCCACATTAATGTTTTGTGTTTCTGCCAAGTTTTCATCTGCCCGGTAGTAACCTCTCTTCTTGACTTGCATGGGCATTTATTTAAGAATTTAAGAATTTTCAGAATTTCACAGGGATTATATGATCAATTATTGCTAAAAGGCCATCCTTGAGAATTTAAAGGGCCTACAATAGCATAGAAAAGGTTGCTTAGGCCAAAATACAGAGAAAATCCAATAATACTTCACTCTTTAAAAAGTCTTATTTTAAGGTCATGTTTCAATTTAGACATCTTTAATGACATTGCTGTCACAGCAGCTTTTGCTCTCACCTCAAACATGCCTGTTTCTAATCTTCATCCTTACACAGTATTATTGTCAGAAAAAAAAAGGATGTAAAATCTAGGAATCCTCACTGTTTAAATGGTTGGTTGTATTGGGTTTATGAGGCAAGGTTTTGGCAGCAAGGAGGCTGCTACCCCATCCAAGATGGACCTGCCACTGGCCAAAGCTGATCCCACCAGGGACACTGATGGGACCTCTGTGATAACATATTTAAGAAATATAGTGATATATATTTCAAGCTATTTCTGACTTGCTTAGAAGCAGAAATACGAGCCAATCTACATACAAAACCTCGCTCACTTTTTCCTCTTAATTCCTCACTGAGGTTAGGATTTAGTGAAACAACTAACAACTGGTTGTAGAACTGTAAGGACCATACTCAGCCAGGTCCTGGTTTGAGCTAAATAGAATGAATTTTCTATTCAGTGGTTTTACTTTTCAGCTCAGTCTCTTCTAAGTGGCTGCTCTTGCTGAAACTAATGACACGTTTTACCAGACAGTGTGTACTTCTACAAGTGATAATCACAAGTCCACTGTCTCACCATGGGTGCTGTATCTGCACCTATGGGGAGGAGCGAATCCAAACCTGACCAACAAGGTATTCTATTCCACATGTGTCATACTCAGTATAAAGCTGAGACATCACAAGGGTCTAGACCCTTCCATCCTGGATCCCTTTCTGTCTTGACCCTTCTCAATCCTACAATGGCCGAAGTTCGAGCAGAACCCTGCTAGTTTGTCTGCCTTCGATACTGATCCGTGTGTTCTTGCATCCTGCTCCCACTGCTGCTGGGTACCATCTGAAACTTTTACAGTGCACAGCTCCACAGAGCCTCTGGTGATGTATTCGTCATTGGGGGAGGGTGGGGAGGAGGATTTTATACTGGTTTGATATATATTTGTACATAATTGTATATATTCCATTATTTTCCTATTTACATTATTGTCCTGTAGTATTAGTGTTATAGTTTCATTAAATCTGTAAGTTTTCTTTTCAAACCTATAAAGTCTTTCTCTCTTATTCTGTTTTCTCTTCCCTTCTGGGGAGTGGAGAGGGGTTAATAGAGAGTGTCTGTCCAAGATGTAGTGGCCAGCCTAGCCCTAAACCACGACACTAGTAACTTGCTCTATACATTTGTAATAAAAATTAATTATCACCTCCTCATATTCCCTGTGTCTTTCAGAGTACAGTTAATACAAACAGATGCATCTGGACATTGCAATGAATTAAGTGGTATTTGTTACTGCAAATCCCTTAAATTAGAATTACTGTAGAACTGGTAATTGAAAGGAATGAAACCGTAGTCAAAAAAGAAATTAAAACTATACAATACAGACAATGGATTTAAGAAGTTAATTTTGTCCAGTGAAAGCATTCAAACTGGTTTAGAACCACTTTCATTTGTGAGTCAGCTGGAATCTGATGGGTTTCTTACTTTAATTCAGCTATGTTGTTTTAACCATATTATATTGTTTTAATTCAGCTATGTTGTTTTAACCATATTATTTGTACAATTGCAAACTCATTTGTCATATGTCTAGAAGTGATAGAGAGTATTCCAATTAACATTTCTCTGGTTTTACTCAAATCTTGGTTTAAATCTGTGAAAATGCAACAGTCTGACAAGTCATAGAATATCATGTAGTTCATAATATATCCTGGATTGTCATGTTAAAAAACACCTTCTTCATAATCTGAAGAACTTCTTTGTTCTCATATAAAGGTAAGTATTTTAATTTATTTAGTCTCAATTGCTTTAGGAAAAGCTTGTAAAAACCATGAAGGGTACCAAAGGTATAACAGGCCAAAGAACTTCACAGATCCAAACAAAAAGCAGAACCTAGCAGAAAATACCATCCTCAGACTGCCAAGGACTCCTTTGACCTCCTGTCCCTGGGAATGCCTGCCACTAGGGGTTGTACATGATATGTTCTTTCCTATTTCAGGGACCAAGGCCATTGAGTTCAGCCTTTTTTTAGTTTATTATTTGCTCTGCTGTCATATGACAGGTCAATGTTTGGTTTCCTGATTTTTCTGGTTAACTGTCTTTTTCTGAGTGATTTGCAGCAACTTTCTGGCTCATGCATCCGTATTTCCTTCTATGAAGATGACAGTACATGTAGAGACTATGCCTGCCTGCCTCTTGTCCTACCATCCAAACAAAACGTGTCCATAGGGAAACATAGGGACCAGGATTTTCGAAAGCAGCACAGAGGACATCTGTCCTAAAATACATAAGCAACTATCATCACTGTAACTTTTCTAACAGGTCTTAAATTACTATAAGATACTGAAAAGCATTTCTGGATGCATACAGAAAATATTAAATATATATAGGTTACCTTATGAGTCTGGCTAGGCATGCTGAGCTAATTGTATATCCTCTACACAGGGGATATGAGAAGGCAGATGTTTCTTTTACTATATCCTTTATTTCCTAATAAAGGACAAAAAGGCAATGTGACCCAAAGGCAATGTGGAATGTAGAAGAGGTTAAGATCACCACAACAATATATAACAAAGGTCTGCCTCCCACCAACACTGTCTTGCTGCTTTGGAAGAAAAAACAATGTGAAATACACAGCACACGTGGGTTAAAAAAAAACAAAACCAAAGCAAAATGAAACAAACCCCCCAAACCAAAACCAGCAACAACAAAACCCAAACCAAATAAACAAAACAAAACAAAACCCCCCAAAACAAACAAAACCCAAACCAAACAAACAAATAAAGCCCCCAAAAACCCAGATAAACCAGATGGACACATAATATTTGGACTCGATGATCTTGAAGGTCTTTTCTAAGTGAAACACTTTTATGATTCTATGATAAAAATTATTTATTAAGCTAATGCTTTAGCTGTGGTGTTATCCACTATGCATATTCAAGCAATGCCCTTGCTATTTTAATAGCAATGTGCTGTTTTCATAGTTATCTTTCATATGAGAAATAGATGTTATTACACTCTTAGTCTTCACCTTCCTCTAAGAATATTGCATGTACAAGGTTGTGATCTATCAAAAACTTTAATTAAGTGTTGCTATGACTTTATATCGTTATTAGCTGTAGGCCCCAGTAAGACAAAGAGATAAATAGAAGACTCACCGTTTGGATGCATTCCTCTAATGGCCTTCACCCATTTTGTGAATATTTGCACTACAGAAATAAAAGGGTCATATTAGCTTCAGTAACTGAGGCATGAAATTCAGTAATGACAAAATTTTGCATGTTTACAACTCTTCTGAATACTTAGATCTTGACTTAATTTTAGCAAATAACAGCAGTGCTGCTGGTAGAAATTAGATAAACTGTTTCAGCCCAAATCAGTGGGTATTTTTGTGGCGTCTTTTTAGTTTTATGATTGAGTTGCCAACATCAGGTAACAGACAGTCGGTAATGAAAATGTTGAAATAACTTCAACAGCTCAAGTGGCATGACTGCAAGAAACCTCAGCGTAAGAGTTCAAACGTTATTAGAGTTTATAAGCTTGATTTGAAAGGAGCAAAGCCTTACCTAAGTGTCATCTTTCTAGTTATTCGGATTCAGCATATTTTACAAACAGAAACGTAAGACAATGTAAAAAATGTAATGATTGTTAGGTACTGAGTCCTTGGCTTTCTTTACATTAAAAATAGGTTGTGAAATGGAGTTTATACTTTAAAAAAAATCCCAAAAGCCTTAGTGGAGTAATTCAGCCACCCATAAAGCAACACATTATCAGAATCAGTTCTTTTAATGGGCTTGATTTTTTCCTCTCCCCAGAGTGTCATCCATAATGAGATCTAGCAGAGGGAATGCACTCAGTAAGAATCCGATCTTGGTATCTGCATCAGGACGGTTACATCTTATACCACAAGGAATCCCTCTACCCCTTTACCAAATAGTTGTGGTATAAACGTGACTATGACAACATACATCTACGTTGAACTTACCTAACTGACCCTGAAAAGGACATACTGGAAGCTACAATACCATGACAGTTTCAACTTCAAATTCAGGAATTTAGTCCTTTTTGAGCAGACCACATGGCTTCCATAGGCACCAGATTAAAATTACACCCAATATATGGTTGCTCTAAATTCCTGAGGAAGATATTCTTCTAATAAGGGAACTATTCTAGCAAATAAATTTTGTTTATTCATATTTGTTATTATTATTATTATGGAGTTTCATTTTATTTTTCTTCTCTGGCTTTGCTAGTTTCACACTCCAGTAGAGTTATTTAGATTTTGACCCACTTTACCATTTTCTCTCTCTTTTCTTAGCAGTATCAATGATATGCAAATCAATTGTAATTAATGTATGATATCCTAAAGGCCATCTATGAAAGCAAGGATTCAGAGATGCTGACAGTAACATTTCTCTAGATTATTGTACGTCAGATTTTTATCTGCTAAAGAAGACTCGAGATGAATGGCCATGCTTTTTTTGTCATTTAGGTTTGGCTACATTGTACAGATCTGTATTTTCTAGTTTCTGGAGGAAGTTAATAGATTTATATGAGTAAGGGCAAACATGGAAAATTCAGTTCTAAAGCAATCTACTTACCCACCCAAGACATCTCTTTTTGTGTTACTGCATTGAATCTAGATGGCATTAAGACTATATTAACAGACATAACTTCAGACATTTCAAATTGTCGTTTTTGTTCTTTCCTGTTAGACACGTCTGCTAACATTTGCAGCATGTGTTAGGAGACTTCTGATCAATCTGTTGCCTTTACGAAGGTCTAATATTTAAGTCAAAGTAGGGAAACTGATGCATCAAACATCTGAAACAGCTGGAGTAACACAGCCCAGAGACAAATCTTGTGAAATGTACATAACATCACAAGGACATAAAGTATCTAACACTAATTAATGTCCTTTATCAAAAGTTGTGGTGTATCATAAGGACATAAAGTATCTAACACTTCTAATTAATGTCCTTTATCAAAAGTTGTGGTGATTTGACCTTGACCAGGCCCCCACCCATTTGTTTCCATTCCCATTGCTTGCTAATAATCAGCTGTGCATTTCTCTATTTGACTAACTTACCTTTATAATAACGGTCACTCAGAATTTTTCAGATATAGGAAGAGATATCTGCTCATAGATCTGACAAGGTGTGTTTTATACACTTAATTTTTTTCTTTTCCAAAGTTATAATGAGAAATCTTTTGTTTTTTTTTTCTTTTTATTTCATATTAATTCATAATATTTTCATCATAATATTGTGAACTAGTTATCTGCAGGGAAAAAGGAATAACTAAATTAAATTAAATAACCAAACCATTACATTTATACAAGTGCAGAAGTGTCCTGATTAGGGCTAAATAGAACTAATTTTCTATTTAGTGATTTTACTTTTCAGTTAATATCTTCTACATGATGGTGCTTTCTGAAACTAGTGACATGTTTTTCCAGACAGTGTTCACTTCTACAAGTGATAGTGCTTGATGTTTACAGTTACTATTAGGTATGGTATGTAAATATAGCTCTTATACTTTTGCCTATGGAGATTAAGGCCACTGCCACAAAATAGGTGCATATAGGGGTGTTGTAAGTGAGGTGTCACACCTGCAGGGAGGAGTGGACAGGACAGATGACCCAAAACTGACCAACAAGGCATTCCATCCCACACAAGTCATACTCAGAATAAAGCTAAGGGTTCACGAGGGTCTTGTTCTTCTTCTGCGATGGCCGAAGTCCAAGCAGAACCCTGCTAGTTCATCTGCCTTCAATCCCAATCTGTGCGTTCCTCAATCCAGTTCCTGAATCCTGCTCCCACTGCTGCTGGACCTGGTCAGGGACTTCTCCAGTGCCCTGCTCTGCAGAGCCTCTGGTGACGTATTCGTCATTGGGGAAGGGTGGGGGAGGATTTTATATTGGTTTTATATATATTTGTACATATTTGTATATATTCCATTACTTTCATATTTACATTATTATCCTGTAGTATCAGTATTATAGTTTCATTAAACCTGTTAGCTTATTTTCCAACCCGTAAGTCTCTCTCCCTTATTCTCTTTCTGTTTCCCTTCTGAGGAGGGGAGAGCGGTTAACAGAGAGCATCTGTCTAGCATTTAGAGCCCAGCCCAGCCCTAAACCATGACAAGAAGCTTCTAATTTTTTTTCCTTTCATTTGCTACAAGAAACAGTGGATATGTCCTTCCATGAGTTAATTTTTTTCTGGGTATAATGAGTTCTTATCTCAGTGGTTTCCTGGACACTTACAGATACTACTTTATATTTTCAAAGTGCTGTATAAGCATTAACTACATCCTGTTAGCACCATCAATGTGGCAAAGTTGCACTGAGCTGCTTATCAGATGGCAGCGTGAGATACCATTTGACTTCTACAGAAATCACCAAGAGATTTTGAATCAGCAGTTTACAAAGTAAAAGGATAAGAATGAAACCTGAGAGCAAATATAACCTTTGTAATGTGGTAGATTTGACCATCAACAGCTTTCAAAACATCAAGATGTTCTCACCAGCCTAAATGGAAAGGGAAAAAAAAAGACAATAAATGGGAGTTTTGAATAGTAACTCCATTAGCCACATGAGGATGCAGAACTCACTATCCAGTAAGGGTTGCAAGTGACATCAGCTTCTAATCCCCCATTTTTTGGGCTATAGTTACATATACCTGTATCATATTTATTTTTTATTTATTTATTTTTTTCCCCAGGTTCTTAAATGATGTCATTTTGTCAGGTTGTATCCCTAAAAGAAAGTAAATGATATAATTACAAACTGTTTCCAAAAGGGAACTCTATCACATGGGGCACAATAGATGAAAAAGCAGACAAACCTGTAGCTTCTCTGCAAAGGCCGGTCAATTTGTAATCTCTGCTCACTTTCGTGTGCCACAAAGCCAATGTTTATTGCTGTTATGTTAACGGTTTTGAGGGAGTTTGGGGGCAAAGGAGAAATGTCATATTATACATACAAACTGAAGGCAAATTTTGCCAATGGCTCCCAAATAATACAATATAAACCCTTTAATCTAGTTCTCATTTTATCTTAACTGTTAGCTGCTTAACTAAGATTGACCCCTCCCAGGGGAAAAGAATGTTCATGGGATTTCAAGGCACAAAACCCACACATTGCAGTAAATTAAATTTGTATAACTGGAAATTAATGGATTATTTTATTTTACTAAGCACAGCAGATATTTAGCCCACTTTCTGAAATACATCATTATATAGTTACTGGTCGTATACACTGCAGGAATATTCTCACAGGAGGTACATTGCTAGCAGAAAGTTAGAACAGCATCTCTCTTCTTCCTTGTGCAATACATGAATGAAGCAGAAACTGAAGCTGGCCACTTGAACAGCCCTTCAGATGAAGAGAGCTCTGAATTGTTGCACAAATTTTAATCAGTTTCTTTATTAACTGATTTCTGATCATACATGCAGACAAAAGAGCACAATCTGGAGAAGTTAGGAGATTTGTAGCTCATTAAAGCTCCTTTTTGTTCTGCAGCCCTTCTTCATTGACACAAAGATGGTACTATTTTGAACAAAATGAATGAGACCAGCAGGCAGATACTTTAAGACAGAGACCTTTGAATTAGATGGTGGCTTTTTTTGCCAGGGCCCTGAGAGGATCCCACTACCCCCAGGAGTCCGGACAGCTCAGACATCATGCAGGAGTCTGACCTTGAAAAAGGGGCACGTCATCAATGGGCTGTCTTCTGGTTCTTCCTTTCAGGTGCCATTGGATGTTATCCCAGGCAGCCAAATCCTCAAGAGATGAGGATTGCACCGTGGTAAGGTGCTTCAGGTGCCTTTCTCCTAGTATTGGAAAGCCCTTGCCTCTCATTACTAAACCTTAGTGCATGTGGACCTGTCTCAACATTCTGCATGCAACACCGAACAGGGCCATGTTTGTGTTTTGCTACTCTCTGCACAACCCCCCTCTTAAATTAGAAAAGACAGTTGGGCTGAAAGGTGGAGCATCACTTTCTTCAGGAACTCTTCTCACAGAACTCCTCTGTGTTTGGGTGAGGAAATATCTAAATGGCTTCCCTACGGATTTCTGCTGCCTCATTGTATCAGAAAACGAGCAAGATTAAGAATAGGATCAGTTTGATGGTAATCCAGGACAAACTGTATAGATGTTCTTAAACATATAGAAGACCCATTTTCCATCCAGCTTTCATTATGTGAAAGTCATCAATCAGGTGCACCAAAGTCCTAAGATCTTTTTTTAAGTACTTTTTTTTTTCAAATTCTATATAGTGTAAGTTGGATTATTTCTGACATTTACTGAGCTTTAATTTATTTTGTTTATGCTTTCAAGGGTTTTTATTTGTTTTTGTCATACCTCAGAGGACTGAAAATCCAGACATCCTTGCATTCCAAGTATCTGCATGTCCCTTACATTCCACCTCTCTTCTACCATCTGCATATCCCACACTGCCTTAAAAAGATGTTATATAGGAAAAAAAATATCCTGGATACTTTCTTGTTATAATATGGTTTCCAAGTAGGACTCATAGAACTGACCTCCTCAGTAATTTTCCTGCAATTTGTCACAAATAATACCTACATCCTCTTTCACTAATAGGTTGGCCAGTGGCCTTTTTAGAATGTACTTGTTTTTCTTAACTGTAATTTCTCTGAGACTAGAAATGAATCTTGAATTAGGCTGGCCTAATGCTGCAAATCTTGTTTTTTGCAAAGCTAACCACTCATTTAAGAAGAGCTGCAATTAGGAGCACTTAAGACCATTCATGATTAGGGATGCTGTTTGAAAATTCAGTGTAAGCTTATTATGTTACTGCATATCTTATTTATAGGCATAAGAGAGGACACTGTATGTCAGTTGTTTTACAATTGGCTGATCCATCCTCATTCACCACACTGAAGAGAATAATCAGTCTTACAGCTGGCATATTCAGAATTCAGAAGTAACTTTTGGTTCCATCCGGTGAATCTGTATGAGCAGTAGAAGGGATTCTCACTATTGGAGAGCTCTGACTATGGAAGTAATCAGCCCTGGTGTTGTATCAGCATGGCTTTTCTGGAGGAAAAGAAAATAGATTAAGATGTGCTACAAGAGTGGGATGCAGCTGGATAAAAGTGATGCCATGTACATGGATGGTGAATATTTCATTTCAAAATTCAGTGAAAAACTGTTTCAGGTATCAATTTAAGGAGTTAAACAGTTCTAAATGTATGATAAGGTCATTAAGTGACCATAATACTATGCAAATATATACCCTATAAGAAAGACACTACTAACACAGAAATTAGGTTAGTAGCAGAGTTGCAGACACCACTAACACAGAAATTAGGTTAGTAGCAGAGTTACATGACAGCAAAAAGGTTTCTGACTACAAATCTAGCTCTGAGGTAAAAGAATTAATGATCATAGTCTTCTGAATCTTCATTTGAAACTTGGCATCCTAGGCAATCTTTCCCCTATTTCCAGTTCACAGTCTCCATTTTCCAATTACTACTGAAAATTCTCCTTTTTTAATTTCTTGTTAAGTAATATATTTTTCATAAACACGCTCCATCTTTTGCCTAAGCATGTGTTGAGTCTTCATGTGTTTGGTTTTTATTTTTCTCCGTATGTAGCTAAATATAATCTTCAGATGAACTTCCATGAGAAATATCAGCTGAAAAACTTTGAAAAGCATTAAGGCAATATGACCATTACTGGCCATTTTTGTTAGCTACTTCAGGACTCTTCATTTAAATAAAGAGGTCCTTTCTTTTTCTCATTTTAAAGTGAGTGCAAGCTGAAATAGGATATGGGGAGGGTTGATACTTGCCTTTTAGGTGCTGACACAAAAGAACAAAATGCTGGCACAAATAATATCAAGAAATTCTTGATATTTGACTGAACTTAGTCTCTGAGTACATATTTTGCTAAGGAAAGACCAGCTAATGGTTACATAAAGTATTTCCATTTCCACATGGATTGAGTGAAAGTGGGTTGTCTTTTTCACAGAATACTTTAGGTTAGAAAAGACCTTTAAGATCATCAAGTCCACTTTTCTCATTTTCTCTGAAATTGCTCATTTTTACAAGCTTACATCAGCATGCAGACAAATTACTGGAAGAAAGCCCTTTACTTCCATGTTAAAAATCAGAGGCCCTGATTTATAAGGTTCATTGATTTAAGCAAGCTCTGACATCTGAATGCTTCTGTTTCAAGACCACTGGTATGATCATCATTTTACTTGGAAAAACGTTTAGTTTGTTCCCCATCAGCACCCCAGAAGCTTGCCAGTGCTGCCAGCCTCACGGGTAAATTAAGTCATTTGCGTGCAGCTCTGTAATTACCTGTTCCTAGATAACACTGGGAATAAAATTCTTCAAAACAGATCCTTAAGAGGCCCAAACTACTTTTTATGTATCTGAAGTCTGTGACTCAGAACTTCGAAATTCTCCCCATAGTTCAAAAACTGAAGTCTTCCCAGACTCTTTACACTTCTTCTTCTAATTCTGAGAACTATCCTGTCAAAAAAACTCAAACCCCTTCTTCAGACACATTATTTTCTTCTAAAGAAAATAGGTCCACAGACACTTTTGCATGGAACAACTTTAATATTTATTCCAATTTGGAAAAAAAAATAAATATTTTTTCACTGAAGTGCAGAGAGAAGTTGCTGAAAAGGAAGTGCTCCAAGGAAAGGAGAAACTAGGGTGAAATGAGCAGTGACATCACACACAATTACAGAATCATTAAGGTTGGACGATCACAAGCAGTCCAACCAACTTGCCTTTAGAACAAGGGAAATAAAGGTATTGTTCATTTTTCAAACTTTAATATTAATCACTCTGTTGAAGAATTATATCTGAAGGCACCACAAAGCTTTGGGAGAGATTTGTGGTACTTAGAAACATTAGCTTGCAGCTAATGGAGTGCAATGCCAGAACACATTAAATAGATTATTTTCAATGAAACCTCCATGTAAAACTCTTTTTTTTTCCCTTTTTATTTCCTAAAGAAAGGTCAAACATTTAGTTTCAACACCGATTATGTTTTAATTTCAGATAATGAGTGAGGAGATGGGAGAGGAATACAGATTGTGTGTTACATATGCAAAATGCCACCAGTGCTTGTTGTTTCGTTAATACTTTGTATAGAGTTTCTGAAGGCTTAAAAAAAATTCTAAGGCCTTCAGAACAAACTGCTGTTATATAAAAAAGGTGGATTCAAGTTCAAGGATGTTTATCACCAATGTACTATTCGGAACCTAGGGATATTGTTCTCGCTCTATTTTTTAATCACGCATTGTTACAGAATTATTTTTTAAAATCTGAAAATCGAGCACAGAAGAATAAAACTGATGAAAAGAGATAATTAATTCAGGGAAGCACATGCTGAGGCTCATTAAAAGGCAACAGATTGGTGACATCTGTTAAAGTGTTAAATATATATCCCCAAAGCAACAATGTTGGTCTTTCTTTCCAGCCAAACGCAACAGATTTTTTACAGACCTTTCTAATCAATTTTTCCCATTCAGATTAGTAGGAAATAGACCAAAAATTCCTGGTGTTTGTTCATAAACAGTATATACTTTTCTTCCCCCTCAACATGAGGAAGATAAAGTAGTAACATAAAACGTTCAAAGTATAAATAGTCACTCCTATTAAACTTAAAAATAGTTATTCAAAGTCACAAAATAAGCTGCGTGGAAAGCAGGTCCCCTAAGGAACTGCTCTGAAATTAGTGAATTTAACAGTAGAATTGCAAATGATATCACTACACATTAAAAATGACTTTTTGTCTTTGATATTTAAGTATAATCTGTAAGGATAATCCTTACGGATCTCTTTTTGAAACATAAATATTAATATTTTGCTACTACAAATCCTTTAAAAATGAGTCTACACTGTCTTCCACAACAACCTTCTAGAGAAACAGGTGAAGTATGGGCTAGATAAGTCGGCAGTGAGGTGGGTCAAAGCTGAAAGCTAGCTGAGCTGTCGGTCTCAAAGAGTTGTCATGAATGACAAGAAGTTCAGCTGAAGGCCGGTCCCTGGTGGTGTAGCCCAGTGGTCAGTCCTGGGATAAAGCTGTCCGGTGTCTTAATCATGAGGCTGAATGCACCGTCAGCCAGTTTGTGGATGGTGCAAAAATAGGACAGGTAGCTGTATGGGTGTGTAAGTACTATGCATATTATTTATCTAATATTCTTGATATCTTTACAGGTATAAGGGGGTAAACTTTGGCCTCTACATTTTTCAATAAATAAGAAAAATCAGGGTCACACCAAAATTTTTATACAGGTAGGGGGATTTTTAAAGAGCTCTCTCTATTCATATTAACAAAACCCAGTCTGAGAAATTTCCATGCAGAAAACAAATAGCTAGTAGTTAAAGTGAAACAAACTATAATTACAAACTAAGTATGTGTAAAATTTACATATAAATTAACATATTCAGTATAGACACTTAAAAAGCTGTTGGACATTTGCGTTTATGCATCTATAACAAATAAATCCATAATGACATCAGCGATACAGTTCTTTCCACTAGATCTGGTTAGTTTCCCAGTGGAAATGCTGTCCTATCACTAACAATCATTATCAGTACTATTATTATAGCATTCATAAGCATGATGGTCTACTGATGGGGGGAAAAATAATATCCCACACAGGAGGAATTTTTAGAACTGACATAGTACAGTCATAGACAGCAAAAGTTTGGACCACATTTTTTCATATAGGTTGTTTACAGCCTATTAAATTCACATTTTTTGTTCTTTATATTGCGTGGCTGACAATCTTAGCTAATATTATTAAAGAATTGCATATTCTCCTTGTTAGAGGAAAAAAACTGCACTTGAAATGGAAATAGCAATATTTTAAATAATGCTGAATAGCTGTTTTCTGATATTAACCAATCAGGTAAACTTGCTGTTTACAAAAAGCTAAACTTTGTGGAGGAATTTGTACAGCCCATGGAACCACAGCCTTTTCAGACACATATATACATATATATATATAGAGAGAGAGAAGTATATATAAACAGCTAGTAAACTTTATAGCTATTGCATTTAATAAAAGGAAATGAAGACTTGACTTTGAATCTGTTAGATGGACAGAAGGAAGGAACAAGTATTTGCCTGGAGATTAGTGGTATCAGTGGTCCAAAAGTGATATGAAGATTTCTACTCAAAAATAACAAAAGGATTTAACCTGCAATCATAGATAAAAATAGAGCAATGATTGGATGGAGTCATCTTAGGTCAAATAGGGAACATTTGACCGGCTGGCATATAATGTCTGCACAGGGAAGGCAATGGCAAAAATGCAGCATGGCAAAGCAAACTCTGGGGAAGATCCTCCAGAGATCCTTGTGGAATGTCCATCCACAGGCCCAGCCACTGTGAGGAAGCATTTTTGTTGCCAGGTCATATTCATCAATAAGTCTTAAGTCTCCCTCCCTGACACAAGCACACCCACACCAGGTCGTCACCTACCAGTGCACAACATGCTAAAACCCACCATAATACATGGGCAAGACCCTCCCTGGAAGCTACATGCCCATCTTTGCCTTCTAGTGTCCATGGCTGCTCTGGAACTAACTGGTGGGACCACTGAGAGTATGAAATCCTTTCCCTTCATGAAATTATTTATGATATCCTACATTCTGCTCTCCATATAGGTTGCAACATTAAAAGCATCCTACTCATCCTAGGGCACCGTAACAATTTACTACATTATTGAGGAGAAAGAAGCTCCCATTGATTCTTTTTTCCCTGCAATATCTATTAGGAACTGTTTTCTGATGATAGAGAATACTGCATATGGAAATCAAACAGTCCGGCATGACTTCATAATGCTGTTAGTCTTTCTACAGGTTTCTTGGAGAAAGAATGGAAATACATCTGGTGGTATTCCTATAGAGAGAATGAAAATGAGAGAGAGAGAAGGAAAAAAATAAGATATTTAGACATTTTCTGATACAGGGAGATCAGGAGAAGGCATTGAACCTTGGCTCATTAAATTGCAGAAATCTGCATGTGTTTAACAACAGTCAAAAGGAGAAGTAAGATAGCAAATGCCTGGAGGCACAGATTGATACTTAGTTTTATGTTAAGTTTATATATAGTCATTGAAATCTAGATCCTTGATCCCAAAAGACATTGAAACACATTTGGCATCTGCACAGATCCACTGCCAGAAAGAGGGAAATGGAAATATGTGTCACCTTTGCAATACTGGCAAGATATAAAACATGTCTAAATACACAAACATAGACCTACTCTGCCATAGGGGTGTGTTGATGAAATGAAATCTCTTTTAACAGAAATAACACTGTCACATGGCAGACAATGCAGACAATTTTGCAATACCACATAAAATGTGTTCTTTAACTTGACAGTGGCCAGATTATTCTTTAAATAATCCTAAGAAAAAAGAAATTTCCTGCTAATGTTTAGTGAGGAGTTAGATTTGTCTGGCTTTATTCATGCAAGTATTCAATGTTAAAATTTTACAGGACAGCACTCTATATAGCATTTAAATTGCAAAGATAAAAACCTGGATTTCATGCAGCCCTGTAGCTCAGTAAATACAGGGTGGCTATTGCTACTAATGGGCTTTGGGCTCTGTACTGACTTTGCAAGGATTCAAGACCCAAGTTGGCCAGGTTTTGTCTGAATTTGCCTTGGCCTTCTTGGTACTCTGTTTTGGCTTGTTGAGCTGTAACAACAGTGTTTCTAAAGTTGATTATACAAAATCTGTTATACTTCACCTGTGTACACCATAATCACAATTTTTAGGTAGACAGGAGTGACCAGACGCCACTGTACATTGAACACCATCTCTGTTGTCTCAAGTAGACAAGCAGGTCCAGGATGCAGGAATCTTGATTCCTAGTCATGAGTTCGAGAATCACGAATCATAAAAGTTACAGATTCATAGAATGGTTTTGACCTTTAAAAACATTGAGTCCAACCATCAAACCAGCCCTAAGTCTAAACCAGAAAACGTCCCTAAGAATGACATGATGTGGTCTGGTGAGACCGCATCTGGAATATTGTGTCCAGTTCTGGGCCCCTCAGTTCAAGAAGGACAGGAACTGCTGGAGAGAGTCCAGCGTAGGGCTACAAAGATGATCAAGGGAGTGGAGCATCTCCCTGATGAGGAGCGGCTGAGGGAGCTGGGGCTCTTTAGTTTGCAGAAGAGGAGACTGAGGGGAGACCTCATTCATGGTTATAAATATTTAAAGGGTGAGTGTCACGAGGATGGAGCCAGGCTCTTCTCGGTGACAAACAATGATAGGACAAGGGGTAACGGACACAAACTGGAACACAGGAGGTTCCACTTCAATTGGAGAAGAAACTTCTTCTCAGTGAGGGTGCCAGAGCCCTGGCCCAGGCTGCCCAGAGAGGTTGTGGAGTCTCCTTCTCTGCAGACATTCAAAACCCGCCTGGACGCCTTCCTGTGTAACCTCATCTGGGTGTTCCTGCTCCGGCAGGGGGATTGGACTGGATGAGCTTTGGAGGTCCCTTCCAATCCCTAACGGTCTGGGATTCTGTGATGACATCTGCTCATCTTTTAAACACTTCCAGGGATGGTGACTCAACCACCTCCCTGGGCAGCCTGTTCCAGTGCTTTACAATCCTTGCAGTAAAGAAATTCCTCCTGATATCCAACCTAAATCTCCCTCTGTGCAATTTAAGGCCATTACCCCTTGACCTATCACTAGCTACCAGGGAGAAGAGACCAACCCCCACCTCGCTACGACTTCCTTATATTATGCAATTAGTATTAATACATGTTTCTGATAAAGAACAGCTTCACCTATGTGACAGTGAATTTTGTGTTTGATAAAGAAAGTTGGTTTTTGTATTTATTTGTTTTCTCTATTAGTTTGACTTCTGTCTCAGTGCATGGGGGTTTACTTACCTTATAACGTCACTCTCTATATTTACTTCAGAGAAAACTTCATTATCCACAATTAAAGTGTTAAAAGACTTCTATGTTTGCTGTTTTCTTTGCATGTCATTCAATGTTGCCTCATTTTTTATATAGTAAGAAATAGCAAAAAAGTATCTATTTTTTTAGAATTTAAAATTTCATACATCATATTTAATTTCTTTGTTAACCTCTCCATAAAATAAATAAACCTATTGTTTTTTCCTTCTATAAATGAGAGGGCATCCATGCTTTTCAGGATAATTCTTCTCTTCCTTAAAGTCATAGCCCCTGAAGGGATGTGATTCTCTTTATTGACCACAATAATTCCAGCATTGTTAAATACCTTGGAATTTTTTAAGAATTCAGTGGGTTTGCTTTTCTGGATTGCTGTATTTTTAACCTAAGGAACCTTCACATTTTCTGGACTGCATTCTGGCACTGATTTGCAGGTGTTTTTGTGTCTAAACTTGCATTTGTTAAGAGGGTTTGTTTCTGAACAAAAACTATAGGGATGTACCCTATTCACCGATGTGAATGTTGCTGCTTATTCATCAGGTCCTGATAGATGCTATGGTATTGCATTTTATAGCATGTCAGTCTGCTGACTCTTCAGGGGAAGAGGAACTGAGAACCCTAGAGGATCTTCAGATTATCACTGCTGCCTGGAGACAGCCATAATTTAATCAAAACTTCTATGGGGCTTTTGTGTGTGAATAGCATACACTGTACTGCACATTTCTTCTCAGCTTCAGTTAAGTCTTAAATCCATTAAAATATATGGATGCAGATGATATTCCAGTGTCGGAAGAGGACACACACAGTTATACAATGTGCCATATTGTTCAGGAAGCAATTTCATACTGAATCATATCGTTCTTCTTTGATTGAGATAAATATCACTACTGTCTTCTACGGGCCTGCTTGCCTGGGAAGATCCTAGATATTGTTAAGAAAAACTGCATGTGCCCACTGTAAATAAAAGAAAGTAAGTTTCCGCTGGATTTCTTAAAGTTGCAACCTTATAAAGAAATGTTAATGCTACTTTAAAAATTCACATAGCAGAAAAAGAAAGTCTCAGTAGACGTTTGCTCATCTGGTGTCAAAATTGCCAGTTTTTGAGGCAGAATAGGGAGCAATAATCCATAAAGTTCCATCATTATTAGTTATCATGTGTTGTCAGAGATTGTCATATTGTGATTTAGATAACGTTAATGGAATGCCATAATTGATACCGAGGTGTCTAGTAGCATTACAGAATAGTGCTACTGGTAAATTGCAAAATCTTGCCATCAAACATCAAAATGACAATTTTAGTAGTAACATCGGAATTTTAATGTCCCGAAATTAGTCTTCTTTCCAACACTTTTCAGTGTGCTGTCTTAACAGGGAAATCACACTGCAATTAGATTTCACTTTGACTTGCGCAATGTCACAGTACAAATATTATCTTACCCTTCATGCTTACAATGCAATGTGCGATGCATTCATAGTTGCTTTAAGATTAAGTTCATTCTTTTTTCTTTTCTTTTTTTTTCTTCCTGTCAATGAAGGCAGTCCTCCACTCACTGAGGAAGCAAATTACTTTTCCATTATAATGCAGGAGAGTAGTATTTTCTAACAATAGAAAATAAAGCGTAGTTGTCTTTCTGCGCAAGAAAACACTTCACAACTACTAAAAAAATGGGAACTTAGATGAATGACACTATAAAGCAGAATAAAATTAGCGTTCGGAGGATAAATAAAAAATTAATGCCAGAGACAAATTTGCTACTAAGACTCATGTTTCCATTGCCTTTCTCAAATCAAGTTTAGTCACTAGAATTATGCCCAGATTCAGGATGAGTGGTGAAGCATTTGGTCAAGGTGGCATTTTGATGCTTATAATTCATTCAGCCTTACAATCACCACCTGTCTTTACCAAACTTTTGCTGAAATTGATGATTTCAGAAATATTTAAACATATACCTTGAGCTAAAAACTGCTGAAGATAATATTTAGTGATAGACAGGATTGCAAGTCGAAGTGTCAGGAAATAAATTTTCTTCAAGCAAAGCTACTGTTTTTTGTTAAGATTTAGAAAACATTGTCACTTTGTCATAAATATCTACAGGAAGTGCTTTCTTGTCCTTCTGAAAAGGTAGAAGCTATCTTAAATTTCCTATTAATTAGAAAAATCTTTCCAAATGGTTTCTAAAACAGGGATGAAGACCACTGTCTGTATTTCTAGTACCTTGACACTTCCCCGTTCATTTTAAGATACAAAATTCAAGTCTCTTTTTTTTTTCTTTTGCCTGTAATTAATTATTTATACAGCTTGGAACAGAGACTGAAAGCGACTCAGCTGAGACAGCAATAACATGGCACTAGGGCAAAATAGGTATTCAAAACTAGATTTCCCATAACACGTGTAGATGTTCTTTATTGCCATCCTGCTTTCATCCCTCTGCCTCTCAAAGTCAGTCTCTCCTCTCCCTCTCTCCTTTTTTTGAAACTGAATCTAGTAATTTGAATGTCTAGAATTTTAAAATACCCATTTTTTACTGGACATAATAAAATTTTTGTTGAAAAATGAGCAAATTTCCACTTGAGAGAGACATATGTCTTCGTAATTTCTTGTATCTAAACATACTTATTTCTTAGTCTTACTGACCCACGTTGCCAGCTTTCATGTTGTTGTGTTCTGTATTACTAAGGGGTAGGAAAAAAATCCAACCATTTAAAAGTGACTTTAGAGATAGAATACCTGTTTAACACCATTTTTTCCCATGGCATAGACCTTGAGCTAAAGGAATGTCAATCATAACCCATCATGCTGCAAGTGGCAATGGCCTCTGTCCCACTTAAAATCTTACACGGCAGCCTGCCCCATTGTTCAGAAATAGGCAAGCTGAGGACCCTTATGCTGGGATGTGCCTTCACAGCTACAGCTGAGAAACTGCCGTAGTACCTTCTATAGCCATAGCTGGCAAAAAGTTCTCAGGTGGCACAGCAAGAAATTATTTTTGTTTGATAGCACATCTTTATAGCTCCTGAGAGAAATATATGGAAACTTTAAAAAATAAAAAGAAAAAAGGCGAAGCAACAAAACCAAAAATATCCCTTATTTCAAAATACTCCTCTCATCAATACTACATGTTTTTTCAGCAATAAAATGACTTTCCGATGTAAGTGAGAACATCCCTGAAGAGGTTAATTTTGAAAGGTGTTTTCGCATCTATGTTTGATAAGTGGGCATATTACAGAGATAACAAAGAAACTGACTGCATGTATTTCTACATCTGGTGTCAGAAAAAGATCTACTTGTTTTACATCATCATCTCTTTGCAATTATAATGAAAGTATAGAAGTTTTCTCTTGCAGTGAATCACTGGTAGCAATACGACCAAACTATTCAAGACAGCAAAAGCAATAAAATGCATTTTTTTTCCTCCTTACAAAAAGTGTGAAATCTGCTGTATGATTTAAGCATTGTAACCACAGGAAGTGCATTTCATTGTAAAAGAAATCTAAATACGGAAAGCCAAAGGAAAATCATTGTTAGCGCTTGAGATAACTTTACTCTGTTGTGGTATCATCTGAAAATCATGTGACCGTGATTAATGCAAAAAATTACTTTGATCCGAATTGACTGACCATAGTCAGTTGAACCAAGCAATGAATTGAAAACACATTTCCTTGTGCATAAGGCTGAATTTTTGGTTTAGAAACATACATTTGAAAAATTGTCATGCCTACGTACAAAAGCATGATTTAGTGTCTCCATAGAATTTAGCTTAACTGCAATAAAGACACTGTTACATTCAGTTAAGTACAGTCAGATTCATAAACATAAAATGCAAAACACCAGGCTAGGATGAGGTTTTACAGCAAAAAATAGCACAAGGAATCCCAAAGATCTCAGTAAATTTATGAGATATATGTGCTTGCCTTCTATTAATTCTACTAGGCTTTTGTCTTAGGAAAACTAAATTTATTAAAGTCATCATGGTTCTCACCTGCCCTTCCTTCCTCTCCTTTTGTATATACTTCATATGACAATATTACTGGATGCACATTCTTACACAAAAAAGCAGCATGGATATTTTTTGGAGGGAGAAGAACGAGAAAAGTACTCAAAAAACCCATATTTGCTGGCTAATAGACCAGATTTCGAGTCCACCGTGCAGTCCTACATTAACACAGTTACGTGCCATTTGGAAGAACACGTATGATATATATAATACTTTAACATCTCGCTTTTCTGGCACATTTCATCCACACGATTTGTAAATTAATGAAATAGTTGCAAATGAAATAATTTACAACTTCATTAAGATGCTAATTTCATTAAATGTTCGTTACTTCACCCTCTGCCTCTGAGAAAATGAAATTAAATGAAATCGTTGATACTAAATTCTGACCTTGTATAAAATATTATTAGAGTTCAGGAAGCAGCAATGACTATATCACATAAAATAAACTAGGAAATATACATTGATACACTTGCTGTCACTTCTGGTCCATAAAATATGAATCCACTGTGTGCTCATGAGCTAATAAAAGCAGTGAGGATTTCAGAGCCACTACTTTTTTTACCGTTATTACTTAATAGACTTTCTACATATATATTCCTGTTCTGCAGGCAAAGTACATTTCAACTCTAAACTCTCATGCTTTGGGATTATGTACTTCTTTATTATATCTTTAAAGCTCTTCAATGCTATTATTCTCCTAATGCTAAATGCACAATGAACATTCAGTTCTGTGTCTTTTTGCCAAGTGCTCGCTCGCTCCTCTTTCACATCATTCATTAAACGACCATCTTCCAGGAATCCTTCCCACTTTGTTTTTGTAATCATTAATCTCTTAATGCTTTTCACTATTTTAAATCCTGTTCAAATCCTCATTCCCTCCGTATCTTTAGGTGAAGCAGACTGCTTCTTCTACCTTTGATTAAGGATAAAATGTAAATCCTTCACTATGTGGAGCATTTGTTTAAACAACCAAGAGGAAAAAAAAAAAGATGTAGTTTTTCTAGTAACTTGCAAAGTGAAAATATTTGGTTGGGGAAGTTTAGATAGACAGAAAGACCTTTGCTGATGGCTTCCCCTGCTGCGGCTTCATGGAGGAATTATTTATTCCTAGTATAATATTTATCATATATCAAAATATGAATGATTTAGCTTTGCAAACTCTTCAAGAAATGCACTGATTGGAGCAATAAATTCAAAACCTTGTTACAGGCAAAATGGTACAAATTCTATTTGTAGAGCTAAAAAATGATTGTTAGTGCAATTAATGTTTAAACTGCCTAAACAAAATTCAGCAGCTTCTATTTTTGTTTCCAGTACTGTGTATTATTTATTAGCATAGTTAAAGGTATGTTAAGGTATGTGTGATATGTAAAACCAACCTGGTATCTGTGTCTTCTATCTGGTGTTATGTTCACCCTTCCAGTGCTCCTCAGAGCCCAAAGGCCACCACTTCCACCTCCTCTGAGAGGATGCAGTGGGACGGGACATGGAGGTTATGAGTAATCAAAATACCAAGCTCTCCTCTGGTAGGAAGTGTGATGCAGGTGGTGTTTTCTGCCACCTCAGCCATGGGTATGCTTGGATTCGGACATTTTATTTACACATTTTGCCTCCTTTTCATTGACTTGCAGTTAGAATGTGAAAGTTGCAAAGTAATCTTCCCCAGCCCAATTAACAGGGAAGGCTGTTATTTGTTACACAGTGACGGCCTAGTTTTGCCTGACTTCTATTGTATATGGTATTGGCAGAGCTGAAATAACACTAGTTAGGCAATAGCCACTTGACCAAATGCAAATGTTACTGCGGCTAAAAAAGTAATAAAAACAACTGCACTCTCCAACACCCACACTGTCAGGTCAATACAAAACCTGTGACCTCTTAGTAGCTACAGAAAAATCAGAATCACCAGGCTATATCCTACCTACCCACTTGTCAATTTTGTAGCGATGGAAATGAGAGAATCCATACATGTACAAGGTAAAAGGACTCAGATACTCAGTGATGGTATATACCCAAATAATTTTTAATGTATTATTTGAAAAAGTGCAAGTGAACACATTTCAGTAGCAAAATATAAAGTTTTAAGCAAGGTCAGAACTTGCATGTCCTGTATAAATGTAATCACAACTTCACAAACCGAGCTGAGTTCTGGGCTATCTTCTGGTAACTCCCAGTTAACAAGTCAACCAATAATTTCATTGTAAAATTCCATCAGCTAAATTATTTATATACACACAACACTTCTGTACAAATAATTTTCAGTTATATAAAATCTGATGTTTGTGGGGACACCTCCCTACTCTGTCCTTGATTATTACAGAATATGAAAATGAAAATATAGTAACACACATGTATATGTGAAAAAAAAAATAATTCCAGCCTTCTGACAATAAAATGAAGTAGTAAAAATTTAAACAGACAAAATGAAAAGTCTTTAAGCCATTCCCTGTGTTCTTGAAAATTATGTACATAATCTGCAAATTCTGAAGGATTAAAATGAAGAGACGAATAAATAAAGTAGGTTATAGAATTTCAATCAATCTGTTCACTTTCGAGACTTGCAAGATTAAAAAAAAATAAAAAAGAGAGAAAAATCAATGTATTTGAGATTATATTGTCAAACCTCTGCTCTGTGATGCATCAATGCACAAGGAGAGCTAAACCACAAATCCTCCTTTGTTCATAAGAGTGCAGAGGGATTAATTTTTCTCCTTCTTTCCTGAACATGGCACATGCTTCAGCCCATCCTGCCTCTGATATTCTTGCTAGCACACTGAGCAAGGAGCTACAAGACTCTTTTTCTCTTTGTCAATTCATCTTGGAGGAGGAACATCTGGTATAACCTGTGGCTGAAATACAGGGCAGGCTAAAGGGGGCTGTGCAGAGCAGAGTCTCATTAGGCATTAACCACACATCTGGCCCTTAATTTTTGTTTCCTTTCCACACTAATTATTACATTAGCAATAATTATAATTCTGTTATTCTTGCTGCATGTGAGCCAATACTCACGCAGAAAACTTGCATCATGATTGAAAGTTGTTATTTATCTATTTGGCCCTGGCTATTACTATCTCATTAAATAAAAGCATTGTCTTGTTAATTGCACTGGAGTATGACTCAAAACCAAACCAGAAGGATCAATTTAATGCCCTAGCACTATTGACTTTTCCCATTCTTTAGTATTAAACCATTCGTGTGGAAGGAAAGCATTTCTCTCTTCCTTCAGTTTTGCTTTTCCTACTACTTAATCCTGCAAGAAAAGTAAGCTTTTTCTGTTGGCAGTATCAGCCTGTTGGCATAAGAAAAATAAAAATAAAAAGGGAGATAACGCTAGCAGTTTGACATAAAAACTGTCTATAACTGTGCAGGAGAAGATAAATGTCATATTTGGAAGTCTTTCTGAAAACAGTCTTCACATAAGTGACGTCTTCAGCTCATCTGCACCAGCCTAATTCATTGGCTGATACTGGTGTGTAGCAGGGAAACAACAAAACAGAGATAACTGCAATGGTGAAGCTTGCCCAAAAGCTTTGGACTTTTTGATCCAATGTGTGGGCGGTGTGGCCCAGGCCCCAGATGGGGCCAGACTGACCTCAACTTAAGCTCAAACCCCACGGCAGCTCAGCTTGAGAGAGAGAGAGAGCCAAGAACTCTTCAGAACCATCAGAAGAGACCTACAGCAAAAAAAGGAGTGGGACATGAGAAGAACAACTGTGCAAAACACCAAGATCAGTGAAAGGAGAAAGGAGAGGGGGGAGGAGGAGGCGCACAGAGCTGAACTTCCCCTGCAACCCATGACAAGAGCACAGGTTGACCCACCTGCAGCCTGTGGAGGTTCAGTGGGGCAGAGATCCACATGTGGTGTCTGCCCCTGAAGAGGCTGTGACTCCGTGGGCAGTGTGCGCTGATGCAGTTTGTGAGTGAGGGAACTGCAGCCATGGGCAGACCAACATTGGACTTTTGTGAAGGACTTTTCTCCTGTGGGAAGGGTGCCACGTGGAAGCAGAGCAAGAGTGGGAGGAGTCCTCCCTACCCCTTAGGAGGAAGAAGCAGCAGAGACTGCATGGGATGAACTGACTGTGACCCCCATTCCCATCCCCCTGCACAGCTGGGCAGGAGGTGGAGATAAAAATACTGGGAACAAAGCTGAGCCCCAGAAGGAGAGGGGTGGAGAAACGTGTTTAACTTTTAAGATCTGGTTTTATCTCATTGTTCTACTCTGATGTTACTGGTAACAAAATTAAACTGTTCTGTTTTGCTTATTTTTCTCCCCAAGATGACTGTGTTTTGCCTCTGACCATAAGTGGTGAGTCAAACCCTCCCCCAGTCCTTATTTTGTCTAGGCCCTCCTGTTGGCATTGTGGTGCTCAGTTTCTCATTGGGCTTAAACCATAGCAGCTGGAAAGAAGAAGATCCAGAGAACTGATAACAATTTTAAAGCCTTGTAACACTTCTGTGGTAGGAGACTACATGGTGATAGTGACCCAGGTAGAAAGCTGGTGAAACAGTGAAATAGTGAAAACAGTAAATTCACTTGGGGAATATCCACACAGTTTTTTCTGACATCTTTTTAGTGTCCGAGCCTGTGGTGAGACCATTACATTCCAGGTCCAGGCCACCAGCAAGGACTTGAATTGGATTTGAATGCCCTAGTTCTCTGAGTCCATAAGGCTGATTCTATCTGGACTGGAGGAGCAAAGCCTGGGGTGGTGTGTGAATGTTGGAGAATCGAAATCTCCAAACAGTAATTGTAATGCACCTGCAGTAACCCTTCTTGCTTCACAAATAAACTTTAAATGAGTTGTTCTTGCAGCAGTTTCCACCGTGACAAAAATAAAATCCTTGTTTAAACAGTGATGAGTCTGATGGTTAAGGAGAAGGGAAAGTAAAAGTATGTGTGAAAGTTAGAAGGATTAAGTAGGCATGCATGGTAGTTGAAGGTTTTAACCAGTATGAAAATCTCTTGGAAGGCTAACAGAGGCCCTGCTGAGGAAGCAGAATCTGTGGGTTTTCAGTCGAAGTGTTTACTGTAGACTTTATCTTGACCATCTGCCACAACTAATTGAATACAATTGGCACTTTTAGCTTGAAAGGAAACATACCCAGATTGAGATTCCTCCAGGACAGCAAGCACCTAAAAGTTTATCTACACACAACGCTTCATTTGAATTTATTTACCTCTGAGGAAAACAAGATAAAGAACAAAGCATATGTTCTAGCAAGCCACTGAATTAGTTCTTGATGATATCATTGGAAACAATTTCCATTGGTAAAAAGAAGCCAATGAAACAAGTTCAGGTTATGTTAAAAAAGCTGGTTCTCTAGTAGCTGCAATATTGTGTGGCTAACTTGAGGGCAGAGAAAACAGACTGCATCTCTCTCTCCGAACAGTGGTTCATGGTCTTACCTCCAAGAGTGTCAGAATTTCTACACTGAAACTATAACTTCTATGCTGAAACTAAATGTCAGACAGCATGGTGATGATTCACCATTTTCCTGCTTCTATTTTCAGGGATTAGGCTCTGAAATGCAAAGGTGGCAAGTGAAAATCTTCTCCGACTCTATAATTAGCACACTATCTCTAACTTATAAACATTTTTCTACTCAGATTTTAAAAGACTGCATTAATCTGTTATCATGAGAAGCATTTACTGTACCTGTATTTTGTTTCATTTATCACCTATAATGCATTTGTATCTATTCACAAAAATGTAGTATTTTAATAACATATAACAGATGTGGCATTACTTACTTCTCTTTGATGCCTTCTTTCTCTCAGTTGTGGGCCCTATTTTGTCACAATATATTTGATAATTCTTTGATGGGAGGTTTGTCTGGTTTTTTGGGGCTTGCTTTTTTGTGGCGGTGTTGTTTTTTCTGTAAAAAATGTAAAAGTTTTAAAGGAAAAAAATGCACACAAACCTTTCTGGAAAGAGATGGTCTGACTGGAACTGCAACTCAGCAGCCTTCTTCATGGAGGGTGTTTGTTGTATGCATTCCTCCTTGTGTGGTAATCTGTGATATAAGATAGCGTGGGAAAAAGAGAAGGAGGTAAAATTTGAGGGGAAAAGGTGGGCTTAACCAGTGGGAAAAAAAAGAGGAACCTGAAATAGATTAATTCCTTCTACATAATGAATATAAAGTAAAAAAAATACCTTCAACTAGGAGTTGACTAAGAAGCACACAGAATCATACACACAGAATCTTAGGAGTTAGAAGGGACCTCGAATGATCATCCAGTCCAACCCCCCTGCAAGAGCAGGATCACCAGACCAGGTCACACAGGAAAGCTACCCAACTGTTGTTATGTCGTAATTGCATTTCTACTGGTTTTCCTACTGGCTTTTCTAATTTTTGCAGATTTTCAACTTATTTATTAACTTATTTGAGTGTTGGGTATAATTGGAGAGAAAATCTGAATTAGGATGAAAATAACAGCATGAGACCTCATTGCTTCCACAAAAGTAGTGAATTGAAATATTACAGCTTTAGCCCTTACAAGTGCTGCTCTCTTGGGAATACTTCCCCTGGAGAGAAATAAGGCACTTCATCTAATACACTTTACAGCTGTGTCAAACCCTGAAGAACTGTGCTGATCACACCACATTTTAAAATTTCTTTACTTAAACTTCTTGCAGAATATCAATATCACACTTTGAGTGTTACTTCTAGGCTGAACTAAGATGAAAACTTCATGAAGGCCTACTGGAATCAAATGGTTGTGTATTGTTCCCTAGGGGTACTTTTTTCCTCAAAAGAATGTCCTAAAATTTATAACCAGACAAAGCCTTAAAGAAACCTACAACAAAGCAGTAAGGTTTTCCTAATGCAGGATTGTTATTTTTGAGTGGAGGCACTAGAGATTTAAAATTCACAAATGTGTGTTGATGCTTTAAAAGTTATTTGTCAAAGAAAATTAATAGGAGGTAGTAAACAATAAGGATTGACAGGTTTTGATTGTATTTAATTTTGTTTTGACACGTCTGCAATGCAGAAAAGGTTTTAGAAGTCTAAAACATACAAGAGAAATTTCTAGTTAAGAGAAGACCAGAGAGGAATAAAACACAACCCTCCAATCTAGATGAAGATTATTTCATTTCATTTCATTTCATTTCATTTCATTTCATTTCATTTCATTTCAAATTATTTCAAATTATTTTAAAATTTTTCTTAAGCACAACCCTTGAGGGAGTATATTCTAGTCTCTGCTACTATTCAAATATGTTAATTTACATATTTGAACTCAATTCTTTGTCATACAAGCATGAACAAACTGATCTTTTTGAATGGTGTAGAAGTATGAGCAAACAGTTCCTAAGCAATTATTGCCAAGTCCACTGTGCTGCCAAATGTTAACCTTGATCAAAGAAATGTGATTAAGAAAGGCAATTTAAGCATCCAGCAACATAGGTTAACATTAATTGACAAAATACTAATATAGTTGTTAAACACTGCTGAAGCTTTTGAAGCACTATATCTGGGGGAAAGAAAACCCAGAAAGAATGTGCCACCTTCTCCTTAACAACTGTCAGGAGTGAGTGTGCTGGCAGGATTTGCAATACAATCAAAGAGTCATAGAATCATCTGGTTGGAAAAGACCTTTAAGAACATCGAGTCTAACCATATCCACGTCTCTAATCACCTCATCTACTCATCTTGTCAATATCTCCAGGGATGATGGCTCCACCACTTCCCTGAGCAGCCCAGTCCACTACCTGAACACCCTTTCAGTGAGGAAATTTTTCGTAATATCTCATCTAAACCTCTGCTGGCACAACTTGAGGCCATTTCCTCTTGTCCTTGTTACTTGGGAGAAGAGACAACTCCCCCACCTCACTACAACCTCCTTTCAGGTGGTTGTAGGAGACGATAAGGTCTCCTCTCAGACTCCTCTTCTCCTGGATAAACAACTCCAGTTCACCCAGCCTCTTCTCCTATGGCATATATGGCTCATACGGTTCTTCATATGATTTATTATGATACCAATAATACAATTCTATATCTAGATCAAGATTTCCGTTCTAGTGCTATGGCTATTAAGGAGAGAAGTGAAGCAATCCATATGCCCCTATTCATCTATCAGGGCCAATAGTTCCTCAAAAGCTGTGGTGGGGGAGCAGAAGCAGGCATCAACCAGCAGGATCCGCTTGGTCCTTCTCATGTCCTTTGCCTTCACCAGCAGGATTGAGGAGATACTCACCCCCAGGGTCTTCTAGTTAGTCTTGTTGCACTCAAGGTCCCTCCAATGGCAGTATCCTCTCCAGAACCAGAGGCAGAGAGAGATTTACACGTTAGAAAAAGTAGGGAGTTTCCAGCCTCCTACATCCCAGGAGTTTCCATTTGTCAGCTGTTCCCTGCTGCCCTCCTTAGCTCTATATGATTCAGGTTCTTGGCCCTGTTTGGTTTCTGCCCACCCTGTTGATCAACTTCTTAATTCTCCCCAACAGTCTCCACTTCTCACAGCTCCTTCACCTCGTGCCTCAGCGCCTTGAACAGAGCACAAGTCTCATAGATGAAGCCAGAGCTGTCATCAGTGAAGTCACTCAGCACATGGTGCAGCCAAGACCTCTGCATCCACATCCTCTCTTAATAGGTCTCTCTGGTCAAGGTCTGTGATGTGCTGAAGACCTCTGTCTCTCCCGCTCATGCTGTTCACAACACATGGCACATCACTGTGCTAGGCAGCCTTCACTGGAGAAGGTGCAGGGTCTTCCAACCAAGGTTCTCATCTTGCTTGGCACACTGCAGAAGTGAGCCCTCACCCGAAGCAACCACCAGAAGTCCCTGAAGAAGTCTGGAAAGTCTGCAGCAACCGCTGTGAGCTGCTCTCAGACATAATAACTAGACTTAATGAACTTCCTAAAATATTGCAAGTGAGACGTCTATGATATTAATCAATGTTTAACAAAGGCAAAAACTGCTGCTCACTGAATATAAATACTTGCACAGGAGGATCTAGCATTTGTTTAGTGAGCTTAATTAAAAAACTCTACTTGACGTGAGTGGTGCCCTTTTGAGGATCTAAACTACTTGATAAAGAAATAAGCTGTTTTCTCTCACTTAGAGCTTCCTTGTCTTCATAAATGATGAGTGGTTTCAAAGATCAAAAGCTAAATTCTCATCTGCTGTCTTAATTTCAACATTCTGATAAGCCCAGGAGTTTTGGAAAGCTTCATTTTGTTTGCCTCGCTAGTCAATGAACAAACTTAAGGTAATTACCTGAAGTTAGATACCTCAGAAACAGCCACTGTCTTTGATTTTAGCACAGGAACATGACAATTTACAAAGGAAAGACCACATCCATGAATGATTAAACTGATTACAATGAAGTTCAAGGTTGAGAGAGGAAAGTATTGTATCACATTTAGATTTAATCACATGGAATTATAAAAATGGAAAACATAATCAATAATTGAATGATGTGAAATGAAACTCTTCAGACAGAATACAATTTGACAACACTTTCCCACAGCTGCAGCTAAGGAAGGTCCTGAACTTCTCTGAACAAAGACCAAATGTTTACACTAAGCAAAAACTTTCCGAGCCTTTCCGACCTTGCAGTTTCTGGAATTATTTGTATGCAATGTTTTGTAAAAATACAAAACCTGCACTTGTCTATGCCAATCCTGGGATGTGCAACAACAACCAAAAAAAATAGTACCTGTTGTCTGGCTATCTCAGGAATAAAGTTACAGGATATTAATGTCCAAGATTAAAGGCAATAATGTCCTTGGTATTTTAAACATTTCATAAATTATGGGGTAAAGGAGAAACTAAAACTCAGTAAGATTTATATTGGCAAAGTATTTTACCATGAGTTTGCACAAATAGGCATGGCTGTAATTTCTCTATTTTATTAGAAACATTACAAAAAACCTTTCTAGGTGACTTCTCTAAGGGGAGAGGAAGCAAAATATCTGAAACTGCAAAGTATACAAACTGAATGACTGCAAAAGCATTTTTACCTTTAAAATGTTCTAAATGTCATAGTTGTTACTATAAAATCATAATAGAATAATAAATCATATAGTACTGCACTAAAATGAATTAGTTTACATCTATATAAATACCCTATATTTTAAAATTACCAAGAGAACATTTAGGTTTAGCAAAGCTTACCTCTTCCCCACTGTTGGGTAATTATTTATTTCTACATTATAGGCTCCTGGAACGAGAAAGCAAAACACCCTTGAATTCTCAAATTTTCCTGGAATGGAAAATTATTTTAGTTTGAGCTTACTTGGTTTTCTTTTCATTTTATTTTTTTTTCTTCAGCTGGCAGCAGCATTTGGAACTTTAATTCTTCTTTTCATTAAGAAAAAGAATTTATGACAGTCAGGTATTTGGCATGAGTCCATTCAATTAAAAATAATGCACACAAATTTCTATTTGTCTTACCACTGGAATAAAATAATACTAGATAGTTCTTCGTGCAAAAGTTGAAGTCCTTGTCAAAGTCCTTGTTATACCATCATTTACCTGTGTGGAAGCTGACTAGCAACCCAAAAGGATTTTATGACCCATTGGTCAAATTCAAGTTTGCTTAATGTCAATGAACATCCCCATGAAAGGCAAGGGAAAGTCAAACACAGACTAAAGTCTTGACCCAGACTCAAATGAAGACACAATATTTTCCATCTCCACAGTGGAACTGGGAAATGCTTTCTATAATATCAATGTGTAGTATTTTAAGCTGGTTTTAGCACAGAAAACTCACGCAGCTGAGCCCAGACAATCATGAACAAGTCTGTGGTTTAATTTTCTAAAGGACTGGGTCATGGCAGCTACAAACTTAGAGATTGCTTTTCTCAAGGAACTTATACAGGACAAGCACATTAAACTAAAAGTACATTTAGTAATTATTACTATTATTCTTTGCAGCTTTAGAAATGTGGCCTAACTAAATTTCTTCAGGAATTTCATCCAAGCTTACACTGGAATCTGAACCAAGAACTGGAATTTTTCACTAATAGTTTTTGTCGCTTCAATCCAACCCTATTTCCCTAAGAGTTATTTCAATGAAATAGATCTATTTTGTTTTTCAGAGCAATAGATTTTTTTCTGCTCTCAGAAAGCTAACTATCCTTTCACAGCATGCTCAGATTAGTTTCTGTGTTTTGTTGTCAGGGTTCCTTCTTGCTGATGAATGATTTTTACCTTGTAACCTTCCTAAGCAAAAAGGCTGAGTAAATAGGGATGGATATATCCTCTTGGTGCTATCTTCAGTCTCAAAGTTGTACTGAGGAACAGAAAAATTCAGCTGTGGACAGGTGATCTCTTCCTGTCCCCTCAAGGACAACGAAAAATAGACCTGTCAAGCTTTGATTTATATTTGATTAAAAATGATAGAACAAAATGCATACAGCTCTAACCCTATACAGTTCCAGCTGCAGCTGGGAGAGCCTCTTTCCTGGTTAGAACAGAACATTTTAGACTGAAAAAGTTGCTGCAAAAGAAATAAATTATTAACCATCATCCACTGACTTATTTTGGCTGCAGCAGCCGTTTGTTGGGACTGGAGGCAGCAGGTGAAGAAGTGAGGAGAAGTCTACGGCAGCCAGGTCAGGTATCGCATGCACCCCTTGGAAGACGTGTTTTATTTTCTTGGTCACATAGCTAACAAATACCAATTTGTCTTTTTATTACTCTTGTGTATCTCAATTGCCACTCAGCATGACAATATCTTCCTTCTCATCCCACAGCAAGAGATCTGTACAAATCCACAGACCTCAGACCACCCGCAGGACGCAGATGTTCACTCCTCGCAGGCCGGCTCACAAGCAGCCTCTGCAGCCAGCCTGTACAAATTCTGACATAGTTAGCTCCCAGAATTGCACCAAAATATTATTTTGCATGTAAAAGGTACCTCTTTATGCCTTCTTGATCTGACGCCTAATAATTTTACTTAATGCTCTCTATTCTTCTGTCAAGAGAATTATATTTTTCCTCTTTTTCATTATCTGATTTTTTTATCCTATAATATTCCTTCAATAATATTTTATTGTTATTTTTCTTGCTGAAGAGGCTAGTTTCTCTGATCTCTCGCTATTCAGTATCTTTGTCAACTCTTCTTATTCTTATCTTCTAGTTTTAAAATAGCATTCCAAGAAGAGAAATCACTGTAATTTAGATTTATGTGTTCACACCATGACATAATTGTTAAGTTATGAAGGCAAATGACTACATCCTGGCCTAAGTTTTAGCTAACTGAGCAAACCATGGGAAATTTCTGCAGCTGACATGAAAAATTGCTGAGCACAGCAGATAACAGAGAGAGAGGCTCACAAGAGTTACAAGGAACACCATGAGGAATGGCCAGATACTACAGGTGGTGGAGGAGTGACAGCCAAGCTTCACAGAAAATTCAAGGAGAGCATTTGGAACCTTTCGGGTGAACAATATTGTAAGGCAGAGAACTCCTGGGTAACTGTACCTGTAATAACATACAAGACAAGCTGTCAGTATCAGAAATACTGAATTTCTACACACCAAAACCGAGATAAAATGAGAAAAAGTACTTAAAGGCATGATACATGAGACAAGAGCAGAGAAAGGGAGAGATGAAAGTCAATGGGAGGAAGATGAAGCACAGTTAAACTGAGAGGAAAGGGATGAAAAGGGCCAGTGCCATTGTGGGCAAGAACAGGTCCACATGCTTGTTTGGTTGAGCCCTGCACCCCATCACTGCCATCCACCCCGTCTTCTTCTTACATCCTACTCCTAAATATTCCTTGTGTGACCTCATTTTCTACTTTGTGGGTGGCAGGGAGGGATCTCACTGGCAGACCCATAGGTCTGGGCAGCAGCAACTGGTGGGACTGGGGTAAGGCTGTTCCCCAAACAACTTCAATCCTCTGTGTCTGTGTGCGGGCCTGTGCTTGCATGTCCATGCTTTCTGCATTGCACGTTCACCATTGCTCCTGGTCAGACCTGCAAAGGGTCTGATCTGAATTAATTCTGTACCATCAGTAGACTATTAACTCTTTTTCAGATCATGAGTGAACACTGAACACCACAGATTTCAGCATAGCCTTTTGGAGGATTTCACTGATAAACTGTTACTTTACAAAAACTGTTTAAAAATCTGTCTCTACGTTTTTCTCCGAAACCTCTGTCAAACCTAGTCCAGCAAGTTTTTTTAAAGTTCAGTGCTTCATTAGTACTTACCATTTCATGCCTTATTGAAATGGATGGCTTCAGACTGCATGTGGTTAACATACATAAAGGCCTATCATTTTTAGATCTTTAAAATACTTATCTGCCAAATTCTTAGCCAAAGATTTGATTTAAGGAAATAACATACGGTATTTTTCAATCTAAGACATCAATCCCTATATACTTCAGAGCACTTTTTCTTTTTATCACCCTTTGGCAGAGGGCATGATCTCTTTTAAGTGAAACTTATTATCTCTAAAGCTAAGGCAATAGATTTTAATCAGATTACTGCAAATCACAAAGAGGTCAAGGAAAATAAATTGAGGCTCTTCATTGAAAACATATTAAAAAAAAACCCCAACAAATGTAAGAAGGCTGAATATCCTGAGATTGTCTTGTATTTTAAGAACTTTGAGGAGTACTTAATGTGAATTCTGGTTTAAAATGCTTTCAGAGTCTGGAAGGTTACAGGAGATTAAAGTAATGAACAAATAACAGCAACTATTACAAATGATCCTTCATTCTGCAATGGATATTCATGTACTTAACATCACGTTTCAGAATCATCTGTGAAAAATGTTAATGCTTAAATTGATGCCATTCTGGGTTTGTTGGTGAATAGACTTTTATTATTAAAAAAAAGGACCAACTGCATCCTCAAATGCTGGTGACAAAATAGACACTAAAATAATGCATCATTTTTCAGTTTCTAAATATGTACAGTGTCACCTTAAATACACAGACACAAACACAGAGGTCATAACACTTATCCAAACTTATTAGTTTTCTTCTTCTCTGTACAGAACTGTACAGAACTTCCAAGCTTTACCCACTATTGTAGCAAAACTTTGAGTACTGAAAACTGAGGAAAGTCTTTTAAAGAAGCATCAAAAAGCTAACTTTGCTTTGTCAACGCAGATATGTGAAAGCAGGTTTGGGAAAAAAGTACCAAATGCTAAGGATTAGAATTTTTGTTGCTATGTAACCACTTTGCTCTGCTTACAGGAAAATTAAGACTATTGCCAAGCTGTTCTCGCACAGTTGAAAAGCATATAGCTGTTATTCTAAGGGGTTCTTTTTTCTGCTATCTAAAGAAATAATTTTTGTTATTCTGTGTGTACCAGCTGAAATTCCTAGAGAAAAACTGTAGGGTAATCAAGGAAATTACATCTTCAGGCTTTCAGAAAGGAAGAATGAGCCTGAAGATGTGGCCTTCTATACAGCCAGCAAAAGCTGAACCTGTTTTCAAACAGGTACAGGTGTGCATATCATAAGATCACAGAGTCACAGAATAGTTTGGGTCGGAAGGGACCTTTAAAGGCTTGTACCATATGCAAACATACAATGTAGTTCTCTCTACAGACTTTCCCCAAAAAAGAAAAGTATGTCAAAAATCTCCTTTTTACTACCTCTGTTAAGGAAAAAAAATAAATTCTATTACTTCCTGAAGAAAATCTAGTGCTTAGACAAGGAATAAGTGAATCAGAATTAATATGTAGACTTTCTTTTATAATTCAGAATAGTCTGTCTCCAAAATCTACAGCAAAAATACCAGCTTTCCATTCTCTTTTCTCTTCTAAAATGACATAGTGGTATATTAGTCTAGCTCTCTTTTGTTGTAGGGTTCTAAAAAGATACTTTTTAAAAAATTAAAAATCACAAGACACTTCCAACAGGAATGAGTGGGCATTTTTTAAGCTTTAGATAGGGAAAAAAAAACCATAGGTAAAGATTTCTATTGAGCACGTTCCCTTCAGCGTTGCTCCAGGATCCTAACCCATCATCGCCTCTCCAGCAGCATGTAAAGAGAGGGTGGTGATACTCTTTAATGCTACTCTCTACTCAACCTAATGAGGTATGTTTAGCTATTTATTTCTGACAGAAGGAAAAGTGATACTATAATCTTTTTTTTGGTAGTGCTTTTTATTGCACTACAGCTGCAATACGAAAACACTTCATTCTTCCTCTCCCCACAATATCAGACCCCAGGAGAATTGGTTATTAACTCTAAATGAGTATTGCAGGACTGCCTGAAAAGATTTCTGCTCCTAAATGTTGAAATGGAATGAAAATGGAGTGCTCCTGGATGCCAAGAATTGCCACACAGCTGTGCTATGACTAAAGCAATGAATAAGTTAGCTCTGAAGGTTTCTGGGGGACACACCATGACTTACATTTTGGCTTCTGTTCACACAGTGTGTACTTCCTGAGTCATTAACATTACCTGCAATAACCAAATTTGGTTTTCATTTGAAGACTGAGATTACGAAAAAAAACCATCCTGTTGTAATTTTCACTCCAAATCCATATTTGTCCCTAGTAAAGTTGGAGGGAAATGAGCAAAAACCCATAAACTTTGAAACTCATTTCATGTTCACTGAAAAAATGGATATATTTTCTTGTAGCTTTGAAGTGTGTATAGAGCAAACTTGGTGTTTATTGCATGACCTGAAATTAGGTTCATTTCTGAAAGCTTTATTACAAAAAAAATACGCAATGTAATTTACAATACAATTTCTAAAAATCCTGGCAATAAGAGATTGTCATTTTTACAAGGTTTTCTGAAAAGGAAATGACAGCACCAGAGCGCTGCATGAAGCACAGCATCACTGCAGCCTGTGTGCATCAACTGAGATTGAAATAAAATCTCTGCAATTCATACAGAATGCAAATGCATTGTCTTCTCATGTCATTCTTGATTTGAAAATTCATATGGTCCCATGTGTACGCTTCATCCTTGCTTATGAACTATCTTATTTATTCAGTGTTTTGCAACTCTGTTTTTCCCTTTTTGTTCCACAAAGACCAGGCATCTTACTTGGATTATAATACAATTTGTCTTCAAGTAATACTACAGGAGGAAGAGATCTTAATCGCAGATAATGTTGTTGCTAATACTAGTGCTAGCTATTAAAGGAACATAATAAAACATGGATATCTGCAAGGAAGGATAATTTAGTTATCATTAAAATATTTCATTTAAATACAGTAATTTTGGTTCTTTTTTATCAGATTATAAAAATAAAACATATATTTATTCTATTCATGTGCAGCCTAATGCAAGTAATCAGAACAACACAGTAGCAGAACCCAGTATGTTCTTCAAAAGGAATGCTTTGACCCTTTCCCGGAATAACTGAAAAGAGTTATCAAAATTAGCACTTTGTACGTTTTGAGAAAAATATCAATGTAATTTAAAAACTTGTATCAGAAGTACTTTGACCAGCTGTCATCCCAGTCTGCATTCTACCACAATGCCATTACCTCTCAAAGTTACTAACAGATGCAGGAAAATATAGATGTGACTATTAGTGAAAAATCTTGTGACCGTATTTCTCTATTTGCTTCCATAAATGTTTCTTTATTAACTAGGACTCTTTTTGTTGGTATTTTATAATTTCATGGTGCAAATGTGTTATCCTCTCACGTGTATAATCCCTCCTTAGCACTGTCTGCCATTCACAATCACAGAACTCTGGGGAAATACAGGTAGTTCTCCCCTTCCCTCGCATAGCAAAGTTAACAGCAGATTGTCATCATCCACCTTGTCTCCATTTTGTTTTCCCTGCGATTTTCAAATCCATCTTTATGATACATCTGATGTCCCAAAAGCTGAAAACTCTCCAAAGACTCCAACCAATTTCAGTGAATAATAGCTAAAAGACCCTCTGGAAACTTTTACGTAGATTTTTTTCTTAGGAAACTATATATTGGTAACTGAGTTTCTCCGTGTTCGAAGCATAGCAAAGGCAATTTCAAGCAGGAAAAGGGGATAGACTAATAAATGAAAACACGCGTAGTTACTGTCACAGATAAAAAACCTAATGCAACCAACTAACAAAAAAAAACCCACCCCAAAACCCAAACCCTAAGGATTTCACTAGATGGTCAAACAGGACGCGTAATCTAAAAACTGCAATAATATCCCTCCAGCAAGGGCCAGCCACCTCACACCAGTTTCACCTACTAGGTGGAACAGATGTCAAATGTGCTGAAAATGTAACACAAAACTCCTAATCTACTAACAGAAACAGGTTTTTTAATGTCTTATTAGACAAAAAAACCAGATTAGTCGTGTTTCAGTATTTGTTAATCCTGCGTGTAACTAAAATAAATCCATGTTAACCTGGAAACAAAAGTAACCGTCTTGACATTACTGTCCTGCTCCACATCACTGGGTGAAACAAGGGAGGCCCGTTTTGAGTGGCTGACTAGATGTCTCTGCCACTGAGAATGGCAGAAGTGAAAGAAACTCGGAGGCTGCTCTCTTTGGAAACCAATTGTGTGTTTTATTAACTAAAAACATCATCTTTTGTAACTCAGATCTACCAAAATTCTTTCACCAGAAAGAAGCGTATCCTGCAATCAGAGCCTTAAAAAGATCAACATCACAGTAATTTCAGAGTCAGAAGTGCATGTCAGGTTGAATACACATTTGAACAATTACTTGTATTTATAGTTCTTGCTGCATTTGGTTTGGATAGCATTTTTTAATATCTACATTTGTATTTTGGATGCCTTATTAGTTTGTTGGCTGCAAAACCAGAGAACATGGATTTCCAAGCTAGATTAGGTAGTTAAAGAAAACAAGAACCCAATAGGAGAGACACAACACGTGAAAAGCAATTGACCTATTGCTTTTAGCGGATCCATTCTGATGTGCCTGAAGTCTCTGTGGAAAAGCAAGGATGGTCACTTGCTGGAAAGTGGATCTTATTTGAGACCTTTTGTCCATATTCACTGTCACTGTACAGATGAATATTCCCATGCACTGAAGACAGAGAGCTTCCCACATGCCACAAACGATGTTCAGAGGCACAGTACTGCAGTCCACTCGCAAATCCTCTTATCATATTCTGAAGACTAATACACAGGAAAAGCCAGAGAGATTAGGAGCAGAAAGAAGAGGTTCAAGTGTGAATATGCATGTTGGCAACACGTCCCAAAACCCATCCCCATACTGCTGTCACTTTTTAGTGACTGTATACTGTCAAGATAAAGCTTTTTAATTGAGACCCCCAGGATCTGAGGCTAAGCTGATGGATCTGCCTAGGAAAAAGTCCACTTCAGCCTCTCTTGCTTCTTTTTTTCTGTCTGGTGAATTTAAAAAAACCCTAGGTTTTCCAAATACATATTCTTCCACGAGAAAGCGAAGATGTCTGGTGAGTCTGTCATAGAGGAGAGACCATAAGGAGGAGAGACTATTTTCTTATCTAGGGAAGACATGATGAGCAAAAATAGAGTAACAAATAAAAGGGAAAAAAAACCAAAAGAAACAAATCAAGGAATAAAAAAATACAAAGAGGACAAACCTCAAAGAATTATTACATCTGGGAAAGACATGGAGGAAAGATTCCAACTTAGCAACATGGCTGAGAGAAATTGAAGACAAGATTAAATGTTTCAACCTCTGCATTTCATGCGAAGGAAATAAGTGAACTGCAAGGTACATTGCTAAAGGTGAACATCTCCCTCTGGAGTAGCTGGCCTATGAATACAAACCATGAGTAATAACTCAAAACCAATATTTAAGTACGTCTTATGGAAAAGAGCTTTTCTTCTCAGCTTTTTCACAGTTTTTTTCTCTTACAAGAAAGAGTACATGTAGGTATATACACAGACATCAGGTAAAATAGCTTAATATGAATGTGACAGGCACACATCACTGTGCATGGTGTTGACAAGCATCAACATTTAAGTGCCAGCTTGTCCTTGCACGTAGTAGTTCTGATTGACACTTCAGATTTATCAAGGTGTAAGTGATCCTTTCCAGGCAGAATCACTTTATGATAGAGGCTGTGCAAATGGCTATGTGGAATTGGAATGAGAAAATCAGTGACTTTCTCAGCATGTTCCTTCTTCACTCTCAGCTCTCTAGGAACATGTTGCCTGCAAGAGACAGCAATATCACTGGGAGGCACAGAAAAGTTAAAATTAAAACAGAAGCTAATAGAGCAAAAATTGATGTTGCCCACAGGGCTTTCCTTGTGTAACATTGTCCACAGGCCAGTGAGGGCTAGGCACTCTTACTCTAAACTATAGGACATGCAGAAGCTCAACCTGATTCTGAAAAGACCTTTTTGGTTGGAGTTCAGTTGTAATAATGCATTAGTTCACCCATCAGTGTTTTCACCCTAGGCAGTTATAAGCAGCTGCTTTGTATCAAATGATTATTTAACTATACAAACTAATCTTTCCATCTGCACTCATAAATAAATCTGTACCTAAAGATGTTCAGTGCTGATTGGCCATTAGCATAAATCAGAGAACCTCTCTTTATTTCAATGGCAACAACAGAGCTTTTCATTGGTATAACTAGAGTTAAGTTCCTGTATTTATATAGTTCAATGAGTAAGTCAGCTCAGTAGCAGTCAAAAACAAATAAGATGCTAAAAACTGAACAAGTGATGGAAAGCATATATGTGACATTATCCCACTAAGTCTGTATCAGAATTCTTGTCTGCAAGACAAGGGGTGGTGCACCCCTGCCCCTGCCCGGCCTGACCCCAACTTAAGCTTAAGCATCGCTGCAGCTCCAGCCTGAAAAAGAGAGAACTCTTCAGAACCATCAGAAGAGACCTGCAGCGGAGAAAGGAGTGGGGCCTGAGGAGAACAACTTTGAAGAACACCAAGGTCGGTTGAAGGAAAGAAAGGAGAGGGAGGAGGAGGAGGACACAGAGCCCAGGTTCCCCTTTTGCAACCCGTGGCAAGAGACAGGTCGACTGCCTGCAGCCCCTAGAGTTCACCGGTGGGGCAGAGCCACATGAGCAGTGGCTGCCCCTGAAGAAGCCATGATCCAGGCAGTGTGTGCTGGAGCAGTTCAGGTGTGAGGGAACTGTGTCCATGGGCAGACCCAGATTGGAGCTTTGTGGACTTGGGCTGAAGCAGTTTTGTGTGTGAGGGAAACTGCAGCTGTGGGCAGACCCAGATTGGACTTTTGAGGACTCTTTTTCCTGTGGATAGGGCACCACTTGGAAGCAAAGAGACACTGGGTGGAGTCCTGCCTACTCCTGAGGAGCACATGGTGCAAAACTGACTACAACCCTCACTCCCATCCCCCTGCACTTCAACGCAAAAGGGTGGGGGGGAGGTGAAGAAACCAGGAACAAAAGTCGAGCCTGGGAAGAAGGGAGGGGTGGGTGGAAGGTGTTTGACTTCAAGATCTGGTTGTATTTCCCACTGTTCTACTCTGATGTTGGTAACAAATTAAAATTGTTTTGTTTTGTTTTTTACCTCCTTATGATGAGTCTGTCTTTTGCCCATGACCTTTAAAGTGGTGAGAAGCCCTCTCAGTCCTTATTTTGACTAGCCCCCTTTTTGGGGTACCAGTTGGTGCTCAGTTACGCACTGGGCCTTAACCACGATGCCTAGTTTCATCTTTCACAGCCTTTCAAGATGGGCACTGGAAGTTTTACATCCTCAATTTAAAATAATTGATGGCATGAGCTACTCAGATGTTTTATTTTTTAAAAAAGAAAGAAGGAGTACATAGAAATTCCAAATGTGTACATGATGTAAACAAGGCACTTACATCTTCACACAGGCAGAACAAAACAAAAAAAAAATCCCTGCAGCAACAAATTCTCTGTCCTCTTGTGTTAAAACTTAAAAAAGGAGTCAATCCTAGAGAAGTAAATTCACAAAAAAGTCTCCAACTGTCCAGCTGTGTTCTTTCTTCACAGAGCTGATAAAAAACCTCAGTAGCTGTCAGAAAGCAAGTTGTTTCTCTGTTTTAACAGCAAAAAAAATGAACATATTCTACCTGCTTACTGTTCAACATCCAAGTCTTTACATGTCATCCCATGGGATCCCTAAAAAACCAACGATACAAATTTCCCTATAATGATTCAATTTTGTTTTGGTCTTGTACTGTTTAAATTAGCTGCACTGTTACTCCACAGTTCAAATTGAACAAATTATTGTTCCTTTAGTGGACAGTGCTTCAACGTGAAGGAGATGTGTACATATCCAGGGTTTCCCTGGCATTGAAGAACCTTCTATAAAATTTTCCTGTAAATTAAGTTCAAGCACTGCTCATCCCTTATAGATTACTTTGAGGAATATAACACTCATATTTATGTTTTGTGGGTTTTAAAATATGCATTTTTCTTTGTACATTTTTTTCTTGAGTCACAAGGAATAGAGATTGCTTTGTTCTAAATTACCCTCAAATCAGAATGAACAAATCTTCCTTTAGTCGCTAAACTTGGTAGCAAACAACATGTAAAATATAACTGTATATCCTAGGGGTCCTGTGTACTACTTTCTTGGAAAAAAATACCTTTTTATAAAGGAAAAAAAAAATCTAAATATAAGAATGTCCTCAAATTATTCTAATGGGTAATATGGCCTCACAGGCATTCGCATCTGCCATAGAAATTATAAAAGCCAATGCAATAGTTCTGTTCATCAGACTGCCATTAATTCCTATCTGAATTTTAGTAAACTTAATTGAAAAAAAAAAATCCAGTGAGACAGTATTGTTCATAAAGAGAGTGATAAAAATGTAAACAAACTAGTATTTACACTAAATGAGGTTTTCTTAGGTTAGGTTAAGTCTAGAATGAATCAGATCTAATCCTAGATCAGGTTCATAGTTTTTTTAATACAGTTTCAGGGGTACAGAATCAAACCTTTAAAGAAGGGTTGACGATAACAGATGACAGAGCCCTAGTGAATATGAGCACTGGTCTTTGAGTCGTGCTGCTTCACACAGGAACCCTGGCACATGAAAACTGAAAGGTGGAACCAAGCCCCAGACTCACAGGTATATGTGCATGGAAACAATTACCAAAAAGCCTAGAGAGATTGCATGCATTAAAGAAAAAATTTATAAAAAAAGAGCAATATTATGATTCTTTTCATTTTATCAACTATTACTTAACATGTCTGCAGTCCAGATTTTCCACTAAAGCTGAAGATCTGAGTACGTGTCTTAAGTGTGTGCATGAACCAGGTAAAGAAAAAAGATCTTTACGGTTTAGGGTGTTTTTTTGTACTACTGCAGGTCTTTTTTAATACCTGAAAAACTTCACAAACACCTGCCTAACATACATGAAGTTTACTTAAATGTACCACCTGAGTTCTTCTCAAAAGATCTGAACTAATAAAGTCTACCATTATGTGCTGAGGATGCCAGGCGGTTCCTTGTTTTTATTCTTACTCATAAATCGGGAGGGAGGGACTTGCATCTCTTTGTTATAACTGCTGACACAATGTTTACAATTCATTCCTAATTAACCACAAAATCATTCTGCAATCAGCGTAAAGTTCAAAACTGTACTAAGTGAGCCTTTTGTGAGTATATTTATAAATTAATTAACTGAGGTTTGTCCTTAAGCTTTGTATATTTTGCAAAAGTGTGAAAAGCCGAAAAGTTTCACCATACTCTTGAAGATACAGTGTATAAAATCAATGCAAACAAATAATTAAAAGGAAGAAATAGTAAGGTTTCCATGCATTTATTTTATTTCTAAAATATTTATCTGTAATAACCAGAATAATTGAATGCATGTCTTTAAAAATATGGATGGTCCTAAAAACTAAACCTACTGACACAGGCTGTAATTCCTTCTCTACATCAGATCGCCTGTGATGTCAGTCTGTCACTAGGCTTCTTAATGGTTTCCAAGTTCCTGTATAGGAAAAGTTTTAGTCTGGACTAAAGAATGGTTTTAACATTATAGACCAGTTACTTTAATAGGTGGGCTTATAACAAAGTACTAGAAAATCTATCAGACATAGACACAAATGTGACACTAGAGTCATGGATAACATTATATAGCCTTGGAAGAAGATGTAAAAAGTTGAATTAGATACAGGGAAGCATTTTCCAAGGCATGAAGATATGTTCCTAAGCCACGTCAATGTTGGTAGCTCTGCCCAGCATGCAGCTGAGAACTGGAAAGCACCAAGAAAGAATGCACTATAGCAGAGAGAGCACTTTTTGCTTGAAATACAGGGAGAAGTAAAAAACAGAACAGCTCTTTTCATTCTCTCTCTCTGAAGGTCTGTGTGCAGTTGATTGGCCAGGCTAGGATGCATCATCTGGAACTAGCTAAAAGTAATCCAGAGTGCAGGAAAAATGAAGTAAGTAGGCAATTACCAGATGTACACGTTAGAATAAATTTCTATGAAAAATATTAAATATTTGCTTCCTGACATATGTTAATAAACTTTGGCTGAACTAAACCATCATTAGTGTGTATTTTCCAGTTTTCTATACTTTCAGAATATTACAAAATGGTGATAATTCATAACAGTATGAACAAACCTGCAGCAGAATGCAGATGACACCAAGCTGAGCGGTGCAGTTTATTTGCCAGAGGGAAGGGATACCATCCAAAGCAATCTTGACAGGACTCTGAGGAGTGGGTACATGTGAACCTCATGAAGTTCAACGGGCCGAGGGCAAGATCCTGTACCTGGGCGATGCAAACCTCAGTGTTGATAGAGACTGAGGTATAAAGGCATTGAGAGAAACCCTGGGGAGAGGGACTTGGTGCTATTGCTGGAAAGTGACTTTCTGACTTCACTAACTTCATTTCATATCATGTCATAAGCACCAGAAATTAATGAGAAACAGATGCAAGAAGTTTCAGCTCTAAGTATCTCTAAGTATCCCACTGTAAGCAAAGACAAGATTCGTGATCACCTGAGGAACCCACATAAGTCTATGATCATCTGATGAGATGCAACCATAGTCCTGAAGGAATTGGTTGATGTAGTTGCCAAGCCACTCTCCATGATATTTGAAAATTCATGGCAGTCAGGTGAAGACCCTGGTGACTGCAAGAAGGGAAACATCACAATGATATTTAAGAAGGGTAGAAAGGAGGATCCTGGGAACTACCAACCTGTCAGCCTCACCTCCGTGCCTGGGAAGATCATGGAACAGATCCTCCTAGAAGCTTTGATAAGACACATTGAGGTGATTCAAGACAGCAGCATGGCTTTACTAGGGGCAAGTCCTGCCTGACCAACTGAGTGACTTTCTACAAGGGATTGACTACATCAGTGGACATGGGAAGAGCAATGGATGTCATCATTCTGGATTTCTGCAAGGCCTTTGACAAGGTCCCCCACAACATTCTTCTCTCTAAGTTGGAAAGATAGGGATTTGATGAGTGGATCATTCGGTGGATAAGGAATTGATTGGATGGTCGCATCCAGAGGATAGTGGTCAATGTCTCCATGTCCAGATGAAGATGGGTGACAAGCGGTGTCCCTCAGGTGTCCTTACTGGGACCAGTGGTGTTTAGTATCTTCATCAATTATATAGACAGTGAAACTGAGTGCACCCTCAGCAAGTCTGCAGATGACACCAAGCTGAGTGGTGCAGTACATGCCAGAGGGATGGGATGTCATCCAGAGGGACCTAGAAAAACTGGAGACATGGGCCCATGTGAACCTCATGAGGTTCAACAACGTCAAGTGCAAAGTCCTGCACCTGGCAATGTCATTATCAGTACAGCTTGACATTAGTCTACAATGCGCACTCACAGCCCAAAAGGCCAATTGCATCCTGGGCTGCATCAAAAGAAATGTGGCCAGCAGGTTGAGGGAGGTGATTTTGCCCCTCTGCTTTGCTCTGGTGGAACCTGAAGTTCTGTGTCCAGCTCTGGAGCCCTCAATACAGGACATGGAACTGTTCGAGTGGGTCCAGAGGAGGGCCACAAAAAATGATCAGAGGGCTGAAGCACCTCCTCTATGAGGGGAGACTGAGAGAGTTGGGGTTGTTCAGTCTGGAGAAGGCTGCAGGGAGACCTTATAGCAGCTTTCCAGTGCCTGAAGGGGGCTTATATGAAAGCTGGGGAGGGACTGTTCACAAGGGTGCGCGGCGACAGGACAAGGGGCAATGGTTTTAAAATAGAGCAGGGTTGATCTGATTAGACATTAGGAAGAAGTTCTTCACTATGAGGGTGATGAAACACTGGAACAGGTTGCCCAGTGAGGTGGTGGAGGCCTCATCCCTGGAGACATTCAAGGCAAGGTTTGATGGGGTTCTGAGCAACTTGATCTAGTTAAAGATGTCCCTGCTCACTGCAGAGGGGTTGGACTAAATGGCTTTTAAAGGTCCCTTCTAACCCAACACATTCTATGATTCTATATTTTTTCCTATCTTTTTTAATAATTTTGCTTAGGAAGTTCTCCATAGCAACCATCTGGTACTGCCAGTGGCTTAGAAAGCTTAAACTGTGTATGTATTCAAATAAGAAATGACAGGGGTAAATATTAAATGAGTCCAAATGTAATCTTGAGACAGACACCATTTTAAGCCAGCTTAATAAAAAATAAAAGCATTTGGGAAAAAAAAGTGGGAATAGCACATTAATAAAAAGAATAGTCTTTGGCAAGGGCAAGGTGTCTGAAATAACTCAATAACAAAATTCATGGCGTGTTAAATGAAACCTATGTTATTGTAATAAAAGGAAAAAATTACAGAAGTGTTAAATGGAGCTTGCAACTGTTTTGCAGATTCCTCTAAACTTCAGTTATTAAGTGTCTGGAAGGCTGAGGGGATGGACAGCTAGGGAAAAAAAGTTTAAACATTAGATGTAACGTTTAAAAAAGTCAACTACACTGCATCATCTTGCACTGCAAAGCATTCGTTACTGAACAGGTTGTCTTCTGTGGTCAGATTTTGAAAATCTTTTATGAAGTGAAGGGAATTGCCACCCCTAGGAAAAAGAGATATGGTAGACAACAGTGCACTACTCGTTACCATGAGCCATGGTCACCACCATGCTGCCATGCTCTAGAAATGGGGAGTGTAAGCGCTGAGCAGTGCTGTGCCCAGGGGACACTTTTCCCATCCCCTCCACAGGTAACCACCTCCTTTGTCCCTTCCCAGTACACACGCACACACAGAGCAGAAACATGGCTGGCCACACTGCAAATCAGAACCTACTCTGCTCCTGGGGCATAGGCACATATTCACATCCATCCTTACATCCGTAGGGCCCTCAGCACCTAGATTTGGCCTTAATTCTGTCCAGCATCTGTGGACATACTAAATACCCATAACTTGAGCTCTTCATCCAGACTACATTGGAGTATTTCCAGATTCTGGTTTCCTCTTCCACACCAGCTAGTCCAGATTGAAGTTTGTAAGTGAATCACACACACACAAATGCAGAGAGTATAAACTCTCAAGAAAAAATTATAACTTAAAGTAGTTTTTCATGTCATTAACCAGAAATTCTGACGAACCAGATGTGCTTGCAGTCCACACATCCTTGCATCCCAGATACATCCCAGCGTACATCTCTGTGCTGATAAATTTCAATTACTTTAGCAGTATTATTCTTCCACTGCTGTCTCATCATGTTTAATGCATTACACCTGCTATTCATGAATATTTTACTGTGTCATTTTTATTAGTAGTAAACACTGTAAAGAAGAAAGCCCAGAGGAAACCTCTCACAACCTGCAGCTGCAAAAATGCAAGCTTCCCCTAAATGCTGTGCTGTTATACCTGCAAATCTACCATGGAGGCAATATCTGGGTTAATATTTGCAGCTATTCCTAAACTCTTCTGCCCAGGTTAGCAGCACTTGTACTGTGTGTGCTAGTGTTTGGGGTATTTTCAGGAATAAAGATCTCTCATTCCTTGAATTCATTATCAGTTGTAATCTTCCACAAATAAAAACCCACATTGTAGGGTTATAAAAATGGGTGCAGTGCCATTGAATTTACCAGTTATTGACTGAAACATGAGATCTTTGATGCAAGTTTTTCCACCTGTTACATTAAAATATTGTTAAAATGCCTGTTTAATACAGTATTTTCATTGTATTCTTGTAACCATTCAATACCATTTCATGGTATTCTTGTTACCATTTGGGGGTAGCTATCCAAAGCTGACTGTCTACTGTGTGTACTCTCCAGTTACTACCTGCATTGATTCATAATTATTTTGCATATTTTTCCCATTGATCGTATAATTTTACACAAAGCATGCTTGTCACTTTACATGTCCACATGAAATATGAGGTTCAGTTTATACAGGAGCTTCATTTTGAGATTTGCACATTACCCAATTTAGCACGAAAGTATTTCCTCCTACTGATAAATATTAGAACAGAAAGATCCGTTACACAATAAAATCAGGGAGGGAATTCCAAATCTGCAGGAATTTTGCAAAATGAAGTTGTTTAAAACTGACTAAAAAAATAACTGCAACTTTTATACGCTCAACTTCCAAGCACGGAAAGAAACTTAATCTTAGAACCAAACAACTTCTGCCTTTAAGGAGTCTGACATTTACATCCTTAACAGTCCGCAGAATTCTAACATAAAATCAAAACGTTCCTATCTGTGCACTGAAAAGTGGAGATATAAATATATATATATATTTGTTTGTATATGCACTGGTTAGAAACATTTTTATCTACCTACAGCCTATGGCAAGACAGAATTTTTACACGGGTATTTAAAGAGAGCTGCAAAATGTGTCAGCACAGATGTAATGCTTCATGCTTAATAATCGTAATTAAATAACTAGATATTTCCTAAATAGCTTTTTCTTAAGAGCCTTTTAAGTGCACTAACGTGTCCAGCATCATTGGAGGTTGTTACCCAGAAGAACTTGTGAAGTATATAATAAAAAAATGAATATTAAACATTGGCAACAGCAACATAGCAGCAACATAATCATCCAGTTGATCTCACTGAGCATTTCTGAATGTCTGGATGCAATGAATTTTTTCAAAGATTTTTCGCCTGCTACTTTACTATGAACGCCCGTTTTGTAAAATGAAGCAATGAAGCTCAGTGTTTATTTCCAATACCTTTTTAGGTTAAAAATTCTCAACTGAAATGAAGTTTGCTACTTATTTTGGGATTCATCTATGATGCAACCCCTAGATCAGGTGGGACGTGCTATTCATTTTACATGTGCTTAATAGAAACAGCACAATGAGCCTTCAATTGAGGTTAATACCGACTTTGGAGAAAGTTGAGACTAACACAGCTGGGTTAACAACCCAGTGTGAAACTCAGTGTGATGTAAAGTTACATAATTTCCTGAATGTTTGGAATAAAATGGGGAGATATCACCAGGGTTTGCTAAGAGATAACCAAACATCTGCCTAAACTCGAAGCCTAAAACAATTCTTAAGGTTCAAGGGAAGCATGTAGAGCATCCCATGATGAGAAAGCTCAGAAACCATGTATGGATGTGTTGGATACACAGATCTGTGAATCACCTGCCGTGCAAAAGAGATGTCGTCAGTACAAGGGAGAAGAAAAGTCCATCCCTGGAAGAGGAGATGTAAGGTTGCATATGCAGATGATGGAGGGAGTGGAGCATCTCCCTAA
>NW_010179230.1:0-35312 GCF_000695765.1 Mesitornis unicolor
CGTGCGCCGCTCTGAGTGTCTCCCCTCAACCCCAGCTCGGGCCCCGGCCCGCCTTCCACCTCCCCTCAGCCTTCCCACCACGTCTCAGGTTCCTCAGGCGGAGCCCCTCCTTGCCCCCTCAGACTCCCCACAGCCTTCCCGCCGTTCCTCAGCCCCTCACCTCGCCTCAGCCAGTCTTCCCTCAGCCCTGCTGTACTCCATTTTCTTTCAGCGCCCCAGCATCCCACGGCCAGGCCTCCGCAGAGCCCCCCAGTGCCCCTCAGGCAGCCTCGGTGTCTCCCTGCTGCCCGCCACCAGCCAGCCGTCTCTTGAGTCCCAATGCTGTCCCCACATCAGCTCCACACCCCAGGCAGAAGCAGGGTTCCCCCCTCCACTGTAGCCCCCAGGGAGCTCCTTCCTTTTCACCTCAGCCACCAGCATCTCCTCATGGTGCTCTTTCTCTCCTTCCTCTTCCCTGACCTCCACTGTCCGGCACACAGGACCTCCCAAGCGCATCTCAGGCTGGTGGTGCCGCATCTCATCTGATGGTCCTACACCTGCCCAGACAGGGCAGAGGAAGCTAGCAGAGGTCCCAAGGCCACCAAGACTGCCATTCAGACCTGTATGTCCCAGTGTCATGTCAGCTTCCCCAGCCACTTTGTGCTGTCCCTGGGATCCAACTGTCCTGTGGCCAAAAAGACCTCTGCAGACATCGGCCAGGATTGCCTGCAAATTTGTATTCAAAAAAGAATAGTTATGGTGATACAAGAATTTATTGCGTGGGAGATGATTTCATCAGATTGTCCCTTCCTCAGATCTGAGCGTTGTCAGCTCCAGGCCCTTGTAAAGCAAGGGAAGACAGGCCTGGCCCTGATTCCTGTCCTTGGCCTGGGCTGGGGAAAGAGCCAGCAGGTTGATTGCAAAAAGAAAAAAAAGAAAAAAAAAATAGGAGGCAATTTCTTTCCTTCAACTTTTTCTAATGAAACACTTTCCAGTGTTTTAAGCAAAACATGACTTTTCGTTTTGAAATTTCCTTTCGAACCATTAAAATGTTTTAAAGTGGTTGAAGGCAAAGTGAGATGTTTTGATTTTTGTCGCTATGAAATGTTTCACTCAACACATTCTTTGTGTTTCTTGATTTGCCAGAATTTTTCAAAGGTTTCTGCTTTCTCACCCAAGACATATCTATATATTTTTTACCTTTTTGAAAAGGAAAAAAAAAAAAGGGAGAAAAGAGATCCTTTATCTCTGCAGCTCCACAGGAAGCAGAACTTTATCCAAGAAAGAAGGAGCCAAGGGACTCCTCTCCAAAGGTCCAAACTTTCAGACACTTAGTCATCCCTTCACTGGCTTGCTCACACACCACGTCTAGACACAGGCTGCCTCAGACTCTGGCAGGGACTCTCCCACCCCCAGAGGTCAGTCCAGGGTCTCCTGGGTTTGAATTTGAGTGGCTCTGAGGAGCAGCAGCGCAGAGCTGAAGGTGTACAGCGGAAAAGGAAGCAAGGGCTGCAGGGGACAGACAGGGACACTGGGAACAACACATTATGGTGGCCTGCTGACTCTGCAGACTCTTGCATTGCAAGTCCTTCCTCTGTTTCCTAACTCATGATATGATGCCTCAACACTTAGGTAGACATGAGAGAACAGGAGCCAGAAGACACCTGGGGGACCACACACGGGTAGGGTATGAGGAACACATGAGGGTGACCCCCCAGGCAGCCCCACAGCATCTCACAGGGAGAGGGGCAGAGCGACCTGAGCTGCTCCAAGGTAAGCCTTCCAGCCCAGGGCCTTGGAGGAGGCATCAGCCCAGTGCAGAAATGGCCAGAACTCTGCCTCTGCCGTCTGCCAAAGTCTGTAAGATCCTTCCTGTCAGAGATAACTAATCCTGGGGCCTTTACAACACCTCTCCTGAAAAGCACATTTCATTCCTCCGTCTCCTCCTGCCTTCCAAGTGCATGAGATTGCAATAGGTATTACCGAAAATATTCCCCATGGGAGCTGACACTGGACTCCCTTAAAACCCAAACACCGTCACCCCTCCTTCCCCAAGACACAAGCAAGCGCTACGCTCTATTATCTCTACACCCACTAAATCTTTCTGAAATAAAGAATAAACATTTCCACCACACGTAGTGTAAGTGTATGTGCCAAGCTGCGTCGCTTCCTTTCCTCTGTGGTTGTTATAAAGTGGTTTTGTTTCAATGGTGAAGCAGATGGATAGATTCCAAGTCTGGCGTCCCCACTCCCTCCGAGTACGTCTAACGCTATCTTTGGTTTATCACAGATTCCTGAAGAAAATGTTTACGGCAGCCTCTTGTTTAAAATCTTGGCTCCATCGCAGCATAATTCCTATTATTTATTAAATGAAAATCAAGCTGCTGTTAATGCACCATTTCTGTGGCAAAGTGGAGCCCTTGAAAATGAAGGCCAAACACGTGCTCTTTCTCTGAGCGCAAGGGAAACATCTCCCCATCATCGTTGCTCAACTCTCACGCCGCAATGGGATGAAAAGCAGTCTCATGGCCTGTTACTCCCTAAACATTTTCTTTTTGGTGAGGTGAGCCATGGACTCTTTTGCTTTGCTGTCCAAAACCTGACATCCCAGAGTCAGTGTACAGATTGTCCATACCACCATCAGAGGGCCTTTACCTGATGCACCTCTGTAGCAAAACCCCTCTCCATTCACCAGGACCAAATTAATTTTCCTTCCTCTTCTGCAATTTTCCTCTAACGTATTCCATGGAAAAACCAAAGCCCTTCCTATTTCCCAGCCTGCCGCAGCCCCCGTAACACCATGAGCTCCGTATGGATGGTCTTTCTTGGGTAAAGTACAGCAGAGTTTACTTTCCTAACCGGTTTTCAGAGGAGATTCTTAAATTTTCCCAGAAATGTGTTGCTGCTTTGAACTGATTATTTGTCAATTTAGTCATTAACCTTCTTCCGTGCTCCTCTGGCTTTTGGTAAGAGAGAAAATGTCAAAGGGAAGGGAATAGGCTCAGAATGATTTCCCCTGGTGAAGGATCCCAGTCCCCAGAAGCAAAGGGAGTTTTCTCATCAATTTTAGCAGAGACACGGCTTCACTCATGGTGCCAGGTTAAATCAGCATTCAAGTTTTTGCAGGGTTTGTGTGTTAGACTTGAACAAAGTACCTGGGTCTGCTGGAGCGATCTCAATCTGTAGATCTCAAAGCCCTTTCAAAAGAAGCTCAGTACCACTGATCCCAGTTAGAGGAAGTGGGAAGAAGTGGCCAGAGAGTGGGAGAGCCAGAAAGGGATTCCCACTCACCCCATCCCCAGCATCATGTTCAATCCCCAGCATCACACCAACTTTACCACGATCGTGGTATATCGTGTTAAGATCACAGAATCACAGAATCACAGACCGTTAGGGATTAGAAGGGACCTCCAAAGCTCATCCAGTCCAATCCCCCTGCCGGAGCAGGAACACCCAGATGAGGTTACACAGGAAGGCGTCCAGGCGGGTTTTGAATGTCTGCAGAGAAGGAGACTCCACAACCTCTCTGGGCAGCCTGGTCCAGTGTCTGTCACCCTCACTGAGAAGAAGTTTCTTCTCAAATTTAAGTGGAACCTCCTGTGTTCCAGTTTGTGCCCATAAGATATGCATAAGATATGCATGTCTTAATGCATTGCTTATTAATATTTCCTATTCACAAAGTTATTCTAAGCAACCTGAACATGGGTAAAATAATACAGCCACAGGAGAGGGGGTCAACTTCTGTTCACACAAAAAAATGGTTGCATCTAAACTTGTTGTTCGTTGCTTATTCAAATGCAAGTAACAAAATTCTTGCCATCAGAAGTTTACCAGAAAGGCAAACAGCTTTTCCCAATAGCTGACATAAACATGTAAGTGCTACCAAACATATTTACATGTTTGGAATAGATGGTATAATTACAATGAGTTATAGTCAATATTCAGTCTTTCCCCGGTTTAAGTGCTACCTTCTGATACAGCACAACACATCCTTTAATTGTAATCACGTGCTCTGTCTTAGAGACTTGCAATTTTTTTCCCCACAAAAACGTCTGTAATTGAAAAGAAAATGGCATTGTTTAAAATAAATTCTCTGCCCTCCTGGAAATAAACAGGTGACTTCTCTTACAGAACGTCCTATTTCTGGGACTTCCACATTGCAGCAAGACATCTGCAAAATCATTTTGGACATTTTTCCAGACCCCAAACTTGAATTTCGGTATTTTTGCAAAATGCAATTTTTGAAGACTGAAAACATACAACAAGGATTTTGAAAACAAGTCAGGTAAAAGCTATCAGAGGAAATACCAACAAAAGCAGTCAGAGAGTCCTCCATTCTGGACTCAACAAAAAGAGGTCTTTTTCCCTCTTTCAGCCAATACTGATGTTCCTCAAAGGATATAAAATACCCATTAAATCCACTTTTATGTAATGTGTCTCACATTCTGCACAACCCTTTTAAAAAAAGCCACATTAGAAGGACAAACACATGACTCTATTCCACAGCTCCTCGGTAAGGTCTCACGAGTCAGACCTCCAAATCAGACCTCTTCTTCACCACCAGCAGTATGGGCTCACTTTTGTAATAAGCCTCTTTTCAGATGATTTACTAAGAAGGCACATCCCCAGCCACCTTTTACAGATGGGGAAACAGAGGGACAAGAAGGGCCTTAGCTCTGTGAGCTGCTAACAAGAGCCGAGGTTTTCACACAGAAGTTATCACGTAGTATCTACCTTGAGCACAGTAAAAGAAATCCCTGTTGCCTCATGTGAAATACAGGTATCTAAGATTACTTCCTTTGTGTCTCAGGTGCAGACTCATGGTTTTGGGATGTTTTCCACCACATCATCTACCCTCAGGTGTTCTCTATGGAGTTCTTCTCCAGGCAGAATTTGGTTTTCCTCTCTTGAGTTTTCCACAGATTTCCAAGGCTGCGAAAGGCTGTGAAGGAAGAAGCTCAGCTACAGGTTTCCAATTTCACCTTCATAAAAGAGGGGTTCAGGACTATCCCCAAAGAAAATTCTCACCAGCCCTGAATCAAGGGATAGAGCGAGCACCCTCTGCACCAGTCAGGTTGGTGGGAAGTATCTCCCCATGCAAATGCCTGCCAAGAAGACCCTTGCTGCTCTCTGAGGTAGAGCCCTACCACTTCCACGTGTCCCTCAAGCTAGCCATGACCACAAAGCAGTGAGCAAGGAGGTCACAGTGACCTAGGTCTCTGTGACGGTAAGCAAGCCAACAGCTCCAATTTGCTGACTCGCTTTTCGATAAAATCCCCCTCCCCTTGGCTTGTTCACAGATTCCTTTGGTCTCTCTTGCAGGGGTTTTGACCCAGTGTTCCTGCAGGCTTTCCTATTATCAGCTCTCCCATCCTTTCTACACCACTGCTGAAGTTGGACCTTAGCCTTTCATTTCATTTTCATTTGGCTTCTTCCCCAGCATCCCATATTTGAGCACTTTGCTTATTATCAGTCTGCTCCCTCCTGTACTTTGCTCGGCTCCATTCTACTAATTGGTTCAAGCGTGGGCCCAGCATTCCCTAAAAAACAGTAACTTCCCCTCTCCCCAGTGATGCAGTCACTACCATGTATTCAACACCCTCCCCAGACTCCCAGAGCAGGAGACACTTCCTCTCCAAAAGGTGCTAGTGTCCTTGACTGAATGGGTCTGAGACAGTGATCGATATAATCACTGATATATGATTGTGTCCCATATTGGTTCTTCACAGCCCAGGAAACACGTCCCCTGGCAGGCCCTGAAGGTTGGAGGATGGATAGGCTTCACAACCAGACATCCGTTTTCACTATTGCTCTTATCAACAGCTTCCCAGTAATATCTCTGTATTGCACATCACCTTGGGAAGCACCAGATTTCAAATAGATAGCAATCTAAAACTAGGATGTTCACTTTAATTCCTATGAATTGAAAACATTTGGATTCTCATACAATCACACGAACCAAGGATGCTCGCACCACCCTTGTCGATGACCTTGTCTTTCCAGAACACAAGTCACCACCACTTCCCTGTGGCTCCCGGGTCATAAAGAGGTGTCAAAACCACTTGCCTCTCACTTGTGAGCAAGGAGGCAGTGCTGCAGAAAGAATTACTGCAAATCACAGCAGCAGCTCTCCTGTCCCCAGACCCAACTCAAGTTCACCAAGGACTTTACTTTCCCTGGTCGACTGGGCAGAAAACCTGCAAAGCCTAATTTCTTACCACGCTTTCCCAGGAGGAAAAAATCTCACCTAGAATTGCTGTCAAATCGCATATTGTATCTCACCCCAAAAAGACTTAGGCAGGTTAAGCCTGGAAGAAAGAGAAACTATCAAAGGCTGCTTGTTTGATAAGGGCACATCTATACTCCAGCAGCACCTGGTTAGTGGGACATGTGGAGCCAGAAGCTGGGCTGGGGGAGCAGGTTGCCCTCCCTAGGCACTGGTCTCCAGAGGGGAAGCCAGAAAGGACAGGTTGTCACTAGCTCTGAACAAGAGCAAAGCCTGCAGAGCAAAAGCCTGGTTGCATTCTGCAGTGAGCCCAAAGCTACTGAGCACTCACGTTCAATGGGTGGCCCGTGACCCCATCAGTTCAGCACCAGGGAGGGAAAGCCACAGCCCTGAGAAGTCAAATTCACTGGAATTGTAGGTTTGGAAGGAGGTCTTGTTGAGCCAAAGCAGGTGAAGGTCTTAGACACCGCTCTGGAACGATCCTGCAGCCTCCTACACTGGTCTGTTTAGCAGCAGCTTCAACCTTTCCAGCCTCCATTCAGTGAATTCAAAAGTCAGGGTGTCCAAGGTCTGAGGATCTTTGGGAGAAGGCCAGAAGATAATTTGCGAGAGGATTGGAAAATGGATGAGGGCACCATGGTCATGGAAATGGGGAAGATAAAAGGACACGTAGAACTCAAAAAACTGCCGATGACTGTAGCATGCTGCTTTTCCCCCAGTCTCATACTGGGGAAGGTCCTAAAAGGACGTAAAGTAATGAGCCTCTTTTGTAGCAGTACCAGTTTACTCCCAGTAAAGACCTGGCTTTCAAATTTTAGAGGCCCCAGGTGGGTATTGCATGGGCACCTGAATTTCAAGGCCTAGGCTGGGAAGACCCCACTCAGCTCACATTGCCCTGGCCTCAAAGAAAAAAGCCAAAACTCCTCCTATGTTCCAGGCTGCTCAGCCCCTTCCTCCAGCTAATTGTTCTGTCCCCAGTTGGACAGTCTATTTCTGGAGCAATGCAAGAATTAGGGCAGAGAGAAAGACACTGGCAGAGCCCAGGGTGGAGCAGGGAGGAGAAGTCATCCCATGTCCTCACCATCCATGTGAAACAGGCAGTGTCAGGCTCCCAGCAGCCGGATGGGGATGGAGCAGAAGGAGATAAATGGGAGCAGTGTGCTGGGAGATATAGATCACCCTGGGCAGAGGGAAAGGGAGGAGAGGCAAAGGACACCACAGCCTTCTGGTTTTGCAGGGAAGGGAATGTGGGTGTTTTATAGACATCACCCTCCACTTCCCAACTGAGATGCGTGACTTGTGCCCAGCCCAGGGGTGGGCAGCAGGTGCAAAAGCAGCGAAGGGACATGTGCTCACCCAAAGGTACCCTGCACCTTCTCCTCAGACAACTTCTCCAAGCATGCAGGGCACTGTTTGGCATGTTAAACCACCCCTGGGCCAGGCCTCATGCTGCCTCTACTGCAAAGCCTTCACCTCTGCCCACAACAGCCAACAGGTCTGCTGTCTCCCAGTTAACCTCATCTCCCAGCCCTGCTCCATCTCCCTTCCCTGGCTGCTCAGTACTGGGAGCTGGGAATGCAAACCATCCTACCGAGACACGTTCTCAACACCCAGCCCTTTCTATTTCCAGTTCTTCCCCCAATTCAGCTGAGATGAAGCCCAGCTGAGAAGGATCAGACTCACCACATGAACCCTAAGGCTCAATGTAAACCAGGGTCAGCAGTTCTCAGGGCTTGGGCTGGAAAGTGGGGGAACAACAGGTATGTCTCCTAAACCTCAGCAGCCTGCCAGTCTTGTGACCTAAAATCAAGGCTCAGCCACAGACAGTTCAGAGCTAATAGCAGTGGTTATTTGTGTTCGAGGTGCTGGTTGGGAAGCTTTATACAGTCACTGATCCAGTAACAAGAAAGGGGACTCCTTGCACATGCACTCTGGACACATCTGGCCAGCTGCTGCTCCCAGGCACTGCCATGTGGTTGAAGTCAGAGGCAAGAGAAGGAGCAAAGGCAGAGCTCTGTGAAAAATAGCAACATCCATTCATTTCCTAACAGCACCTCCGACTCTGCTGGTAGAAGAAAGATGGGAGCTTAGCCTGGTCTGGAGCACAGGACAGGCTGTTGCAGGTAGCACCCTGACCAGAGAAGTGCCATTTACCAAAGCACGTTCAGCCTATTTTCATAGCCTATATAACATAGCATTCTCCAAAGCCAGTGCTTGAACCACACACAGACTGGAGGCCACAGTGCTGCCGTCAGCCCTGGAGTAACATCCCGGGAGAAAACAGCTCCTGGGAGACTGCACCATCACAGGCTGCTCTCGAAGAAGACAGCCTCTGCCAGATCCTCACCACAGGCAGGACAGGGACCTTCACTGCACAGTGCGCTGCTTGTCTGTGAATGGACTGACCCAAGCAACAGCAGGGCACACCTTCACCACGATCAGAGTTTGGTTCACAGCAGTGAAGACATACCTGCATTTTGTTGTCAAGTTATCAAGTGAGTCATTTCAACAACAGAGCGAGCTGGAGCAACCTGTGCAGACATGGCTGGGCTGACTCCGTCCAGTCACAGGTCTTTCTTTACACCAGAAACATAAGTGATACCAGTGATACGAACGGCATTGCACTGGACTTACTGTGCAGAGCTGGGATCAGACTCTAACCCTAGCTTTCACACAGCTTTTTTGCCATCTCTCCTCACCGCAACTTAACTCCAACCCCAAGCACTGCAATAAGCAAATACCATCAATTAAATTGCCTCAGAGGAAACAAAGTATGCATTTTTACAGTCCAGAGCTGAGCCTTGTTCTTATGCTTCACGATTAAAGGCGTATTTTAGGCAGTACAAACCACTTGCGTTAAAAGGCAAGTATTACTATTTCCTGCTTTTTTTCTCTGGAAGCCAGAGCAGATGAGAGAGAATTTGTAATGTGGAATCAGAGGTGCCCCTTTAAACAAGAAATCGATGTATCTAGTGCTCTGCCAATGTAGGATGAATCCTTCGTAAGGGTAGAAGAATGGACTTAGCTTGGTGCTGGAATTGCAGCAGGAAAAAAAATCTGTGGTGGTGCACAAGAATTCCTTCATGATGGACAAAAGACAAAAAAAAAATCACATTCTGAATCTTCCTATTAGGCAAGTGTTCCTGGAGTGAGCATCTCTTCCCACTTGCTCTAATGCCCTTCCCCTGGCTAGAGAGAAGCGAGCTATGGTGTTTGTTGCGCGCGCGCACGCACACACACACACACACACACACACACAAAAATCCCCCACATTCCCTTTCAGACCCATTTGAGGCATGGCTTCCCAGGCTGTATGATGTGCAAAGTGAAATCACCTGAAGAGTGTCGCTTTAAAAGCCACGGAAGTGCAGAGAGCAGCACCAGCAGCAGTCAATAGCAATTTCCACCGCCAGGTCGATACCATCTGATGGCTGTGTAGCTGTAAAGATTGTTTCACACACATATCAGGAGGTGGGCAGGGGCAGGAAAAGTGGAATTGGTTTTAATGATTGCAGGATTCAAAGTACTCCTGGCTCCCTCTTCTTCTTTCACGAGAAATACACGCACAAAGAGTCAGAAATCAAATTTCCAGCCCTGTCAGTTCCTATCACACCAGCTCCCCAGCTTGGCCTCCTTCCCAGTTTGCCAGGGAAGCTTCTCCTAATCCACTGAGAAGTGCATTACCGGGAGATGGAGTTGCAGCCTGTGTCCAAACTTCCCCGCAGTTTCAGGTCATTAGCTCCACCAGTTTCGACACGGAGCTACAGCAGAAGCACAGCGCTCAGGTTCAAACCCAAAGGGTTTCCAGATGAGGGTAATTTGCACTATTTTACCTCCCCAGACAAGATCAGCATCTCATTTTGCTAGATGCTGGATGAGCAGGGAATAGTAGGCAAGCACAAACAGCTAAACACAGAAAGGAAGGAGGGCACCCGTTTTGCAGAGAAAAATGTGTGAATGGCTACAGCCTAAAAAATAATAGCACATTGTGTTTCTGTTGCCTCACAAAGTGCTTTTCAAGCAGTGACTCCAGGGGCAACACATGAACAAACACGTCTTGGTCAGCATGAAGAGCATTGCTATGGGATGGAGGACTCCAGTTCCGTGGCCTGGGGTTCCCAGGGCTGGCCCCACCGTGCCAGCTCTGCTCTTTGGCTCCCGTAAAGAGGCTGAAATAGCAGTCACTGCTGCTGGTTCCCTTGCACTGTCTGTCTGTCTGCCTCCTGCCCGAGGCATGGACTTTTTCTTACAGGATTTCACTAGCTAGAGCCCTGATCTCTGCTAGGAAAACCTCTCAATTGCTCCTGCAGTAAATGAAAGCCGAGATTGTGCCTGCTTTTCAGAAAGTAAAGAACATTAGTTTGATTCTTTGTCTTCTAATTCATTGCCATCTAAACACAAACTTCTCTCTTGCCATCACATAATAAACAAGATAATTTTCCAAGGAGCTGAGCCCCCAGCAGTCTCTCTCCTGACCTTTAGCACCTGGGTACCAGGGTGGGAGCAGAGCCAGGCATCTTCAAGCTTCTCTCTCTGAAAACTGGGGCAAAGCAGCCTGTCCATGGTTCACCAGGCTGTGCCAGATAGACACAAGCTACCTCCTCTGCTCCTCAGATCATTTCATAAAACACAAATCACCATGGTCTTTCTTGCACTCTGTAGCATGCCACATGAGCCTTTGAGGGTGCAACATGTACGCACACATCCTTTTTCTCCCAGCCCCTAAGGCATCAACCCCTGTTTGCTGCAGCTATTTATTTTTTTAATAAATATGCAAGCATTTCAGGGCCTGACCACCAGCTTGTTTCTTTTATGGAAAGGATAAATCATATGCACAATACACACAGTGGTTGGAAGCATGCTCCCAAATTTCCAGCCTCCAGAGTCCTTTTAGGAGCAGAAATGACACGTAACGGTACCCAAATCTTGAAGCCTGGAAATGGTGAATGAGGTAGAGCTTCCCTACAAGGGCTGGAGAAACTCAAGAGGGGCAGGCTGCAATGAGTAGGGTTTGCTGAAGTTTTAAATCAACAGAAAATCAGCTGGGGGTTCAGCCACCAAAGCTACTATTGCTCTGGATCCAACTTCACAAAACAGGTTGGTTTTTTTTTCCTGGGAAGAGAAATGAAGAAAGGGGAAATACATAATTTCAATATTTTAAAACAAGACATCTTGCTGTCTCAGTTTGAAACACTCCTGGTTTGTACTTGCCCCTTTCAGAGAACCTGCTCGCTTTCCCTGAGCGTGCTGCCTCCACCATCTCCAACCTCTATAGCCCCGCAGAGGTGGCCACCGCAGCGCTCCATCCAGCAGCGCTGCCAGAGACACGGGGAGGGTGACAAACACGGTGGAACACAAAGCCCAAGCCGTGGGACCCCTGAAGCATGTTAGGTCAGCAGAGGGAGGTCAACACAACACAGTGGACCTCTGACCCTCAAAGGAAGCTGGCAGATAAACTCCTCCTCTCTCAAGTGCATGACACTGATGGCAAGGCCACTTGGTGTCTCCTCGACAAGTTCGCAATTTTGCTAATTAGTCACCAAGCCAGCACCCACCACCCCTTCTGCTCACAATAAACCAAAACATCACAAAACTCTTGATGCATTAAAAAAAAAATAAATCCCAAAATTATTAGTTTTGTTTGTCTTTTGGGTCACATTTGCAGGTTTCTGCAAAAATAAAGTGGAAGGTAATGGTGCCAGTCCAGAGGCTGGGACTTTAAATAAAATCCCATGCACTAGGAGATGCTCAAGCCAGTGGCAAGCACAGCTTCTGCTTTGCCTGTGCTCAACCCTGCAAAAGACTGAAAGGGCTCTGTCTGCTCAGCAGTCAAAGAAAATCTTCGTCGTGACTTGATCCCAGATACCCACAGAGTGAAAATAGCTGAGATTGGCATGTTCGTTAGGCTCACAGGTAAAAGGCACAGTAAGCAGCAAAACCCAAAATAAATAGTGAGAGTTGACAACACTGAGTGAGGGAACCTTGAATGGGAAATAAAAGACAATTTTGAACAGTGAGGGTAGTTAATCACCAGGTCCAGTTACCAAGGGAAATGGCAAATTCATCATCAGTCAGAGGTCATGCATGGAGACTGGATGCCTTCCAGAAAGCGACGCTGTGGCTCAGGATTAAGCTCTTGAGTTCAAGAGCATCTCTCAGAGAAGAATGACACCCTCTGTCACGGCCCCTGTGGGTGATGGTGGCCTGAGCTGCCAGGCGAGCGGGTGAGGGTTGCAGTCCCAGTCTCTCCCCCAGTCACACCGAGGCTGGCTGGTGGGGCATGGCCAAGCACCGAAACCCTGTGCTGACCATGGCCCTTCTCCAGACACCCTGCCTGAGCCGGGCTCTGAGTCCTAGCCTCTGTCATGCTCAACCCCAGCGTGGTGCTTCTGGCCACCGTGGCAAGCTGTGCCGTCGTGCTCCCAGCACCAGAGCACTGACTGCCCAACGCAGCCAGGAGAGCAGAATAACGATCGCTTTTTTCCTTTACTCCTTTTAGTCTCTGCATCTGCTCCTTCTTTCCTTTAGCTGCCATGCAAAACCAAGGCCAAAACACATGCTCTGGCTTCTGTTTACCCTTTGAGGCAGTTTCCCTGATGCCCAAGATGCTTATTTGAACTGACCTCTCTCTCACCACCACCTTATCACCAACTCAGCTCCCTGTCCTTCCTTGGAAGCAGAAACAAAAATCCAAGGGCAAAGCAAAGCGGCCTTGGCATCCCTGATATGCTCCAGCATCTTTATCTCCCCACCATCACATGGGAGAAAAGCGAAATGGATCGGAGACTGACTTCCAGCTTTGATTGCAGACACAGGGAACAAAATGCCAGCCAGTACATCACAGTACTGCAGTCCCTGCATGGAGTGACTCCCCAGATCCCAAAGGCCAGAGCTGTGCCCTCTACCCTCTTTCTGCACCAGCCTATGTGGGCAGCTTAAAGAGGTTTCAGAAGAAAGCAGGTGCCTCCAGCTCACGCTGCTTCCCTGACCCTTGTAAATCCAGTCTCTTGAGTGAATGGCTTGTTTGGAGAGAGCCCTCCGTTTGTTTGTCTGGGCTCTAGTGATAATAGCTCTAATTTATCTCTGAGCTGGGCAGGCATGTCTAATGTGTTTGAGTATTTAGAAGCATTACAGAGGTTTCATTTGGTCAATTGTTTCTTGAAATCCTTTCCCACACACAGAACAGCCATGCAAAGGTGAAGCTGCTCCACCACAGGCAACCCCGGGAGCTGCAGCCTGCGCTGGGCACACAAGCCAGGGCCGATGGATTCTCCGAAGAGGAGGCACTGTGATCCCACAGCCCTTAGCGCCCTGTCTTGGAAATTAAAGACTATGCAGCCAGCCTCTGAAAGGGACAATGACAAGACGGTCTGGAACATGCCACCATGCCTCCTCCTGCCTAGACCTTCCAACCCTGTTTGCTCTATCATCCATCACCTCCATGTAGACACACACCATCTCAGCTCAGAGTTGATCAGACAGGGTTAGCTTGGCATCTGCATGGGGACATACAGCACAGTTGGTCAACACGTTGTACCTGATCTTAAATTAACCCTTCCTGCACATCAAGGTCCACTGCACCTATAACCAGACACCAGCTGAAGACCCTTTAAGCTGGGTTCCAGCAGAAGGGGTTAACCTGAGTCAGTGCTGGGGAACGGTGGGACCAGGTCACAGGTAGAACACGCAGACCAACCACAGTCCCTTACAGCTGCAACCTACGTGGCTTAACAGGCTACTGCGCATCACCTGCGCTGCGCTCGCAGGCCTGTGCGTGCTTCGGCCCGTGACAAATGCAAGGTCACGTGCCTCGGCTTAAATCACTTTCGTGGAGGTTTCAGCAATTCTCTTCATGCCGTTTCAGCTAATTTTAGCTGCGAGCTGAGAGGCCGTTACCGAGGTTCAGCTGACTGGTAGCAATTTATCAGGTCACCCTGTTGGGGTAGGGAGCCTGATCCAACTCAACTCTGCCCTTTCTGCTTTCCCTTTTCTGAACACGGGAGCAGGAGCATCAAGAACCAGACCTGGTGTACAGCATCGGTAGCCCCAGAGCAATTTAATGGAGCATTTACATGAGCAAGTCCACCTTGCTCCCTCTGCCCGTCCTCCACGCCACCCCGCACACCGAGACGCAACCAGTGCCGGGGTGGAGCGTGTCGGGCATCGCACAGCACCGCACAGCCGGGAGGAAATGACGCTGCAGCTCCTCGGCTGCGATCACGGGGCTAATTTATAGAGGCCGAATGTAATTACTTACCCTGGCACATGGCCAGGACACCAAGGTTAACACCCTCGCTCTCCAAAGAGTGCCAGGGGAACGTTCAAGGGATGCTGCCAAGTCATTTTATGTGCCTCAGCTTCAGGTGTTGCAAGCAGTAAGCTTTAACAAGGGCCAGTTGGGAGGAAGAGAGTTGTCATGGAATTTTTTTAAAAGCAAAATAAAAGCAGAGGTTTACTTTCTGCTTGGCTCTTCGGGTTTATTAACTTAAACTTTACCATGCCGCACCAGGAGCCCAAGTACACAAAAGCCCTGCAGAAAAGTGAGGACTTTGCCGATGCATCTTTCAGTTGCTTTGGAGAGTTTTGAGCCTTTCTTGGCTTTGCCAGTGAAATCTTGCGAGGCCTTGAAAAAACATTGCTTCATCTCTGTCCCTGAGCTCCCCGTCCCTACAGCAGCCTTGGCAGTGTCTGAGCTGTCATCTCCCGGAGCAGGGGCTGGCGCAGACACCGCGTCTCTGCCGCGCCGGCCAGAGCAAGTGCTCGGCTCAACAGGCTCCTACGGCGCTGGCAAGAGTTTCTCATGGCTCTATATTTTTTTCATGGATTTAAAACAGATTGAAATAGCCCTTGTCAAAAATAAAAGCCACCAAATTTAGCCTTCCTTCCTTCTCCCCTCCCACCTCCCATTTCCTGGAGTATTTGCGACAGACGACTGGTAAGGAGCTTTTTCCCCAGGGATTTTGCCTGTTATTTATAAAGCTTTGATGAAAAATGCAAAAGAAATGGAAAGAAAAATAAATAAATCAACTTCCAGGTGACCTCTCTCCTGCAGCAGCTCCGCTCCCTGCAGCAACGAGGCATCGTGGCAGCCACTGCTTCAGGGACCACATCCAGCATCCTTTGGGGTCACTGCAAACCTGCCCTCTGCCTCCTCTGGAGTTTCTCTCCAAGCCCCTCTGGCCTGGAGGGACGTAGCAATGAGGGATACAGTTCCTTTCATTTAGACTTTACTAGTTCAGCAAAAAAATGTCACAAACCCCCCACCTTTTAGCAGCGCTGTGTTACTGGCAGGTGTCCCTGGAGCTTGCTGGTCTGGAGGACTTCCCAAAAATTGTTAGTGCAGGACCTTGGAGAAGCTGGGCTGCTGTACTCTCCTATTTTTAGAGCAAAGCAAAGAAAAAAAGCGTCACAAATACATCCCTCCTGACTGCCCCATCGCCAGGATGAGAGCAAGCCTAGTCCTACAGCACCCAGAGCTGATGTGGGCATCTCATGTCCGCCGATGAACCAAAAAACTTGAGTAAGTGAAAACCTCTGTGGCTTTTGCCTTCGTCCACAAAACCAGGGGGAGATTGCTGCAGAGGTACAAATGTAAGTATGCATCTATACGTACCTGTGTGTATGTGCTACGGCATGCACACGATGCATATTGAGATGAATAATATTTTGAGAACAAACATTTCATTTTAAAAGTCGCCGTGTGACAACAAGTTAATTATCTATCATATCATCTCTCAAACCCAAACATTTTGAAAGCTAGGAAATAACTAATTAAGATCATCATAAATCTTACTCTGTCTCGCAAGCCCGTTTTCCTAAGGAATAGGAAGAAATACATATTTCATCACAATGCAACATCCGTAACTCTGACCCATCAGATATTAATGACTAGTTCATGTGATTTCTCTAGCTAAACGCTTTCTTGCAAAGGTTACCATAAGGTAGCATGGGATAATTATCCGGTAACGTGCTCCTGACAACCTGACTTCCAATAAAGCTCTAGACAGATAGTTAGGAGACTACATTGAGATCCATGTGACTTTCTCAGATCCATTTTGCTTTGAAAAACTCTTAGAGAGGAACATAATTAACCGCTCCCAGTTGAAGTCTTGCTCCCTTTTCCTCCTCCAGACAACTGCTCCCAACAGGCTCCTTGCACCCCAGCCTCTACCTGCTCCTGGGGCTTTCCTCCAACGCCTGTTTAGCCGCAGCTTTGGCAAAGAGCTGGCCATTTCTAGAAGATAACTTCAGATTGATCCTGGATAGATAAATCAAACCCACTGGAGAAGACGCACAAAGCTAGGTCAGAACTATAACACTATTAACATGCTCAACACGACTGAAGAGCTTAAGGACTTGAACATGAAGGAAATTTCAATATTTTTTTTTTTAATTAGAGTGTGAAACACAGGTGGGAGAACCATTCGAGCAAGGCTTTGAGCCTGGAACCATGTTTACAGGAAAAGGGGATTCACATAGCATCAGGACTACAAAAGAAAAAAGATAAGGTAGGCAAGAGACCAGCAAAGGAAGACACATCTGGAAATCAAGAAATACAGGAACAAAATGAAATTGGCAGGATTCAGGCAGAATTAGACCTTGAAGGGGAGACAGAAACACAGCAAAAAGGGTTTTCCTCATAAAGGGAAAGCAAGTGACAAAGTACGGCTGCTCTGCACTCAAGGTGGAGGTCTGTGTTTAGGATAGTTTGGACACAGCCCCAGGAATAAATAAATGCTCAGTGCCTGGTGAGGGCAAAGGCAAGGAAAATACACATAGAAATGGCAATGATCCTCACTGTGTGATGCTCCAGTGCAGAGGGAAGCTGCTACTGCTCATAAGCCATCACTCAGAGAGGCAGCATTCAGGAGTCACCCTCTGTGACTGCAGGGTAGGAGATGCAGCACCTCTGCTCATCTCCACTAAGTTGCTGGGTTGATCTCAAGAGCCTGCAAAGCCCCAGAACAAGTTTTGGAGCTGGATCATTTGGGACTCAGAGCTCACTACATGAAGATTTTACTGAATGGTGCCCCATGGGACACATCCCATTTGGGCAGGGGCATGGCGATCATAGGACAACAAACCAGAGAGCAGAAAGGGGCAGAGCAGGGTTAAGCTGAAGGACTGCAGAAGTGCCCTGTGAGAGCACGTGTTTCCCTCAGGCACAAAGAGCCACTTCCAGCTTAGCGGCTGCCAAACCCCAAACCACCTCCAAATCCATGAGCCAGGGCCACAACAGGAGCAGAAACCCCTGGCCTCGGGGCAAAGTGGGCTTTGGTGCAGTCCAGGGTGAGAATTCAAACAGCACTAAATGTAGTGCTATATCCAGGGAGGCTCTCGTGCTGATGAAGCAGAGCCTGATTTTGTGAAGGCTGTTTGCAAGTGAGTTTAAGCTAAAGGAAAAAAAGGCCCTTTTTATACTGGAATTAAAGTGTCTAGACAGAGCTTTCCTGGTGTAACTGGACCTGCATATACTGATCGTGGTACACTTGATAAAACTTCCCATGTAGACAGGGCCTAAGAAATACTTTGGTAGAAATTCCAACAGGAGCCATTTTAAAAGTCTTTAATCTCAAGAGTTACTTATGCCATGTAATGAAGTCTGCATTATGGCTGTTCATTACATGCACCCTAAACACTGGAAAGCAAGCGGATTTTCTTTGGCATTAGGACAGGAATCCATGGCACAGACAAGGCTGGCCCTCAGCGTGAGGTCATATCTCCCTCTAGCTGCTGGTCCTGGGGACTCAGCAGCCTTTGACCACCCAACGCCTGCACAAGATCCCCTCCAAACCTCTCCTATGTGCCAATGCTTCCAGTGCTGCAGGTCTTGGGGTCAGTTCTCGCTGGCTGCAGTGCTCCTCCAAGGACTGCAAAGTAGCTCGACTTTTGAAGAGGACATATTCCAAAAAGGAGATAGAGAGGCCAAGAGTAAAAGCCACGAGGTTGATGGCTCCTTCAAAATAAGCCTGCTGGATTAGCCAACGTGGCGTGCAGAGAGCCCAGGACCCTCTGCAGAAGAGACATCCCACAGCTAAGATACTGGTGGGTTATCCCAGCTAAAAATCCACAGAACACACCTCCAGTCAAGTTTCTCCCTCCAGCATATAGCGGGATCCAAGCTGTGCTTAGCATCACACGGGCCTTCCCAGAGACACATTCCCCAGACCAGAGGCCCCAGGTCTCCCACCTGCCATTACGATGTTGCTACGTCACTTGCAGCTTCAGGGCTAGTGCCAGAGCTTGCCATCAAAATCCCACCATCATCCCCTCAGTGTCCCAGCAAGAGCAATCCCAGAGGAAGAGCTCATTCCTGGCTGCTTGGAGGTGGGTTGCTTGAAGATCAGTGGGTTTTCCTAGGAGGGAGAAGGGAACTGGCACGGTGTCCACCTGCAGTTCCCAGGGGAATGGCTGGAGGGAACGGCCGCTTTCAGAGCCACCCAGAAAGGAGACCAAGAACTTCAGCCTCTCCATAATGTCCCACAGGGCAGTAAAGGCAGCTGCTTTCTTGGGAGGATGCAAAAGCTTTTTATTTATTTGAGAACTGGATGAGAGCCTTGATTCATAGGGTTGGAGTCTGGTGGCTGAAAGAGATCTTTCGTCACACGGGTCGGAGTTGGCCTGGCTGGGCCCACTGGCATTTCCAAGTCAGCTTCTTCCTTGGATGGTCACATCAAAAGGGGAAAACTCACACAAATCCTAGACTGGTGGTCTCTTCAGCCAGCCCCTGCTTAGCAATGTTGGAGGGGGGGTGTGCATGTGTGTGGAGAGACTTCTCCTGACACAAAGCCAGTGGTAACAACTCCTCATGGCAGGTGCCAACCAGGAGTCCAAATGATCCTCAACAACAACGAAAACCCACTTTCCTTAACTGGGACTTATTTTCTTCAGATGTATCTGCACGTGTAACTATGCTAGAAGTATGAGCAGGCTTTGAGGAGCTAGAGACAAAGAGCAGCAGGAAAAAGTCAACATTTCAATGGCTAGAAAGAGTCCAGCACTCACTACTCTCTAAAAAAAACCTCTAAAAAATTGCTCCTAGGGCACAGCAGGAACCTTATCAGCTCTTCACAGCACAATTTCCAGCTCTGATCACTTTTCTAAGCCAAACCCACAAGAGAACTAAAATGGGACTTTATCATGCAGCTGAGCTCAACCCTGGGGCTCCTTCTCATCCCTCTGGTCAGGCAGGTTGTATGTGCAGGAGCTGGTTGTAGCAGAGAGGCACCATGGGGCAAACAGGACTTCAAGCCACCTTCCAGCCTAGGGCTGGGGAAAGTCTCAGACCTCTGTTAGATTCACCTTGCTTCTCCCAGGATCTGAAAGCAGAGAGAAAGCACGACAAGGTGATGGCCACAGCTCTGCTCTTTCCCCTGAGCAAAAGCTGGCTCTCCAGATCTAAGAGAGCCTTCTCACGTCACCTTAAGGTTCCTTTACATTGCCAGTGTAACACAGAGGGGCTCCAGCCTGAATCCAACTGCAGAGCACATCTGCCACCGGCCCCGGCAGGACCAGCGTGTCTGACAGCCATGTGCACAAACACACACACAGTGTCCACCTTGCAAAGTTTCCCCTGGATTTTTGTTACCATGTCATCTATTAATTACCTAATTACATCTTCTAATTATGGGATTCCTCCAGTATTTATACTCATTACATAAATGGCGGCAATTACACTAATTAGGTTAATGATACAGGATAACAGTCTACAAATTGCTTTAAAGGGACACTCTCAAGGCACACAGGCCACGGATGCTCCCTGGCAGGTCACTGGCGGGTGGCAGGCACACACAGTCCCTCACCCCGTGTAGCTCCTGCTGTCCCCTTGCCTGGCCCCTTCCTGAGCACCAGGGTTGCTGCTACAGGCCCCTCACTCTGCTACACACAAAGTGGGGTTGCAAAGAGAGCAGCCGGGGTGATACAGAAGCAATGCTCCTGGTTGCTAAATTGCTTCTGCTGAAAACTGTGGTCCAGTGTTCCTCCCTCTAAGCTGGAGGAAGGGCTGCAAATAGCTCTTTGCTGGCTCTATGGAGACCAGGGAGGAGGAAGGCAGAGCACCCGCATCCCTCCAGGCTCCCCAGCACCGCTTCCGAATGCACCCTAAGTCCTGCTCAGCTGGATGTGACCCAGTCTCTTGCCTGTAGGTGTTTCCAAAGTGGAGGGTTTGCAGCGAGGAAATCCAGCTCCCGCTGCCCCAGTGAGATCCCCTGGAGCTCCAGCAGCTCTGCAAAGCCAAGCATGTCCTCGGGGTTGAAAGGCAAGCCACGAGAGGCTGGAAGGAGGCTATTTTGCTGAGCGCCCTACTTACCCAGATTTGCTGGAGGCACATGACAACGTGCTTGCCCCTCTGTCTCACCCAAAAGGATCCTAAAACAGTGCCAAGCTCCATTACTCTCTGGAGCGGCCTCGAGCACGGGGAGGAAACTTTCTCGCTTGGATTCGAACGCAAGCACTTCTCCGGTGGAACACGGGAGCCCTTTGCAGCACTTTGGAGCGTGATGAATAGCCCTTTGTCCTGCAGCCACTACAGAAAGAGAATGTAATTACCCAAACTGGAATTCGGCCAGGACGCAATTTTACGCTGAACGAATTTTTTTTCTCCCCCCTTAAAGTGTTTGCAAATCCCCCTTTAAAGATAAAATCCTGGAATAAAATCCTGGCGCTTGCTTCAAAATTGGCCCAATTCCATTATAAGTCAACTGAACAACTCCATTTTGCACCTTTAAGGCCGTGGAGCTCTCTATGTTGCGCAAGAGATTTCGTTATTGGCAAGGTTGAGGAATGCTGATTTCTGCTACTGAACTGCTGTCTTAGCCCTAAACTATATCCCTGTGTCAGCTGCCCAAAGACATGTGTAACCAGGTCCATTTTCTGAAAGATATACAGCTGCGTCCGGCTTTATAGCCTTTTCCAGCAGGACAAGGCTGGCACTTCCAGTGGAGCAGGCTGACTGGTCTCCCCTCTAACAGGCAGGGTCTATGGCTCCAGCGGGAGTCTTGCAGGAGCGTATATCGATTGTAAATAATGTCTCAATATCCTATAGTAGGTCATAAATCAAAAAGGGGTTGAAATATCTTTTCTCCAAGGGACTTTTTTTTAGAGGAGTCTATTTCTTGTTTAGCAGTTTTCTTTTTAGAGTTACTGCATCGACCTTTTACCCCAAGTGCCAGGTTTGAATGGTGGCTGGCGATCCTTGCTTGACCTTCCCTGGGAACGCACAGCAGCTCTGCGATGTATCCAGGACCCGGGTGTCCTGTGGGAGAACAGCCACATCTCCCACCCGGGCCCAACCACTTACCCCAGGTGGTGCCCCTTGCCTTGCATGTGCCTTGCTAAACAAGCCATGCCCCACAGCAGCCACATCTCCTCCAGTTACAGGCTATGGTTTGGGGAAGAATTTTGAATGTAACAGCATTAAAGATGCTCACCACAGAGATAGGCATCTTGTAGGAGGTACAAGAAACAGATCCTCCCTGCTGAGAGCTGGCCTGACGGCAGGTCCTTCCCTTCCTCCAAAACCCTTCTGCTCTTTTCAAAGTGTCTTTCCATGGTACCTGCATCTCTTGTGTGCCACCAGCATTGTGCATGGGAGGGGGGACAGGCCACCCTGATGGCCACAGGAAGCAGGACACAGTCGTGCTGCTCCCTCTCCAGCACTGCCTTGGTAGGACCAGGGCAATATTGATTTCTCCAAGTCCAAGAAATATTTGAGCTTGACTGGCAATAAAATCAAGCCCAGAGAAAGGTGTGATGGGTTCTCTTGGGACTGAAACAAGAGCTACAATCTTTAAACAAGCCAAGAGGGAATAAAAGGAAAGGAAGGGTGGGAGGGGAATAGTGTTTACCTGCACAAAAGTAAGAACGTTGGCGATAACCCAGCTCTGCTCTGGCTTGCACGGGAGAATTTGGAGAAGGGGGTGGGAGGCAAGGTGGGAAATTACGAGGAGCTTAAGAAAATATATAGGTAAAAATTAAAAAAATAAAATAAAACTGTATCAGCATTGACTAATAATTTCCGGGCTCTGCGCAGATGTCATTAATGACCCTTTTTATTCATGCAGGAGTTCCCAAAGAGGAGCATAATGTTCCATTAGTAATAATTGAGAAAGTCTCCTGTCGGGATTATGTCAAAACCTAGAGATGCTGCTGCTGCCAAAACATTTTGGTGACAAACGTGTGAAGCGTTTGACAGAAGGTGCCACAGCAGGTTGAGGCGGCTTCAGGAGGGGAATCCTAGGAGGAGAGAAGAGGTGGGAGACAGCAGCGGGGTGAGAGCTGAGCACCAAGTTACTCCGGGGGCACTGCTGAAGGGGTGAGCCCACCTACCATGACAGCTTCGGGGTCACAATGGCACCTCAGAGATGCTGCTGGGGACTGCTCAGGATTTCAGCTGACCCATCACCTCCCTGGCTCCCTAGATTTGGCAACACATCTGCAATATATACCCTGCCTTGGCTCAGTGCCGCTGGATCGTTTCATCCAGGGACGACTACGTCCTCAGCCACCAGGGAAGAGCAGGGGTGCTGCAACACCCTGAACATTTCTTCATGCTTATAATGGCCCCGGGGCCAGCAAGGGCTGGGGACCACTGTGGTCAAAGGGCAAGCCCAGGACAAAGCCGCTGTGAGTGATTAACCCAATGTGTCCCATTTGAACAGGTTGGGGAAAATACCTACAAGTGTTTCAACCTACAGCAAGGCTGGACAAGACCTCTTTGAACTACAGAACACCAGTGAAATTCAGACAAAGGAGAAAATAAATTCCTTCTGCCTAATTTTTCACATTTACAATCAGGATATGTCTTTTTTTAACCCAGCAGACGCAGAGCCCTGCTTGACCACAGCTGGTGTCTAAGTACCAGCATTACACTGCTGCTGCACAGACACCGCTAGAAAGCACAGGAAGAGCAAGCGGTTTTTCAGGCTCAGTCCTTTTCCAATAAAGAGACAGTTAATGCCTTGCAAGAGCCAAAATAACACGTTCCCTTCTCTGTCCTCATTCCCCCTCACCAAGCCGCTCCTGTGACTGGAGCCCCCAGCGTTACCTACCTGACACGCTGCTCTTCTGCTGCCTTAACTCCCCATCCCGGTGCAAGGGAGGCTTCACCACCCCCAGCACAGCTCCTCCTTCAACATCGCCTGGCACGGGGAAGCGCCCATTGATCAGGAACCACGAGCCATACATCCCCCATTTGCTGCACAAAACCATGCAAGCACTATCCTGGCTGCTGCTGGGCAAGTCCGAGCCCCTCAAAGTCAGCATTATACGGAGCCATGGACAGAAAAAACAGAGTTTGTCACCACCATATCATTTGCCCTTTTAGAGTTGGGAGGCATTTGGAACCAAGACATTGGTTCAGGCAGCATGTAAAGCCATGAAATTTGGATTTGGATCCAGAGCTGGAGTCTAAAAGCCATCGCAGTTCGCAGGGGTTGGTTCAGGCTCATTTCTAGTCCCCAGACCGCAGCAGAAGGGCCTCTCTTGCCCGGGGCAGGAGCGGAGCAGCTGGTACTCTTCAGCCCAGTTAACAGACGAGGTCTGGCCACCGCAGCCGAGGGCTGCTCCAGATTTGTTTTCTAGTGGCTTATTCATTGAGAGACTGCCAATGTGTTAGCAAACAGAAATGCACACTGGCCTGATCCTCCCACCCCAGCCCTGCCTTGCACCAGAGTGAATCTGCTGCACGCTGGAGTGGAGACCCTGCCAAAGGAACGCGTGTGTTCGGCTCTTTGCTGTAACCACCTCTGTACAAGACGGAGCCAGGGTACATCCCAAACAGCTCCAATTAGGGCAAACCCCTCAGAGACAAGCCCGTGGGCCCCCTATACCACTTTGCATGCCCACCCCGTGGAGTCCTAACCGCAGATCTCATGTAGCCAAATTAGCGGTGTCGTCTCCCTCAATACCTGCGGGAAAGCTGTTATGTCTGGCCCCACGACAGTGGCCTCGTGGAGTCGGAGGCAGAAGCGCCACTGAAAAGAGCGTGAAGGCTGATTGCTGTAATTGAGCCTACCAGGGGAAATCTGGTCTGTGGGAACGCGCAGTACATCCCAGCCCGCAGGAACGGGGGTGGAGAATACCCGAGCTGTTCCTTTCGAGGACTAATGATGATGGGTTTTTGCTAGGACTCGAGCTGGCACGGATGAGAGCTCCTGCAGAGCGCAGAGTCAGCCAAATTAAGCGCCCGTCCTCCCTTGGAGAAATCCAGTCTAGAAGAGTTAGTCACAGGATGCTGCCAGCCTGGGTGCAGGCTGCGCAGAGGAGGCGGCGGCAGGCGAGGAGCCCTGCGGCCTTGCTGGATTCCCGCTGGGGGTTTGGCTAACTGGGCTTACAGCCGGTCTTACAGCCATTTGGGTGGCAAAAGCCCAAGCAGCAACGGCAAGGGGATTCAGGAGACCAGGGCAAGACGATGCTCAGGTGTTTCTCCTCTTGGCACTTGGACCCACATGGAAGATCTTATGTGGAATTAACAGTGGCAGAGGGAAAATACATAGCCATGTATGTGCAATGCACAGCTTTGTGTGTGCAAACACACGTGTAGGTACAGAGAACCTGCACCACAGTCAATGTCCTTTATACCATTTGGTTCCTTTTTCACGTTATGCTGGGCTTATAAGATTTCCTTCCCTGTGTATAAGCTTACTCCAAGATACCTACACATCATTCTCTTACACTCGTATTCCGTGATTCTGTCATTTACTAACTATTTCTAACTGGCTGAATGTAAAGGATTTAAATCCTGACTAAAAGTGAGATGCAGATCTTATCTCAGAGCGCTGTGGACTGAAAGGTGAACCTGGTAGCTACATTGCTTCCTTGCCCAGCTTGGAAAATAATACTAAAAGATTTAACATGACTGTAGGTAAGTTTGTACCAACCTGATTCTTCATAGCCGAATCCAGAGAGAAGATTGCTAGTACCTGTGGTTAATTGCTGCCTTTTCTTTTGGGTCTACTTGGTTTGAAATATTAAATGCAGAAGAAACCATATATTTTTCCTCCATAGCCTGTCAGTAGAGGAAGTGAAATATGTTCCCCTCCCCCTTTTTTTATAAACAAGGAGTATAAACTGTGTTATAGTAACTAGATAAAATTACACAGTATTATGCTCAGTGGGGAAAAATACGGATCTCTGCGTGGCGGTATTTCTCCTACCTTTCTCGCTGACTGTACATTAACATGACGACTCCGCATAACTCGGCTTTGTAGCTGTCATGGACATCTTTTTGCTCAGATACCGCCCGGTCTGTCCCACTGTTGCCACTGCCAGGGCCACATGAATTTTAAAGAGTTTTGGGTTCAGATGTCCCTCTCCTCACACACTGATAATGGGGAAAATTTGGGCTAGCAGTGACAGATTTAAGGCTGTATTTCACGTCCAACCATTCACCTGCTCTGGCCCACCAGCAGCCTTTACCCCTGGTTCAGCAAGCACAGATTCAGCACATACTATCACATGGTGACTTCGAGAAAACATCTCTTGCAGAAGCATAACAAGAACAGATGAGGAAGATTCATCAACTTTTCTCTTCAGTACCAGCAAACCTATAAACTGATACCTTATTTATTCTAAAGGACCAAACCTTCTGCCACCAGCACCAACTGTTTTGCTACAGCTGGCTGAGCCTTCAGTGCCACACTGCAAAGCACTCCAACAACTGCAAACTCCAAATCTTCCACAAAAAAAAAGCAGGGAATTTTGAAGGCAAGATTTCACAGCCACAACATTTCTCCCTCTGACCCTGAACTTGCTCTTCAGAACGTGCCAAAATTTCAGAATCAGAATGTCTCTATACCATTTTCTGTCCATTCTGATGATGAGACTGAAATTTCAGATTTCATCACAATGCAAAGTAGAAGCGTTTTCCAGACCTTTATATGGGATTAAAAGTCAACATTTTCCATCACCACGTAGCAATCAGCTGCCCTAGCAGAGCTCACCCTAGCACCTCTAGCCGAAAATTCAGTGTATTCCACATGAGTTTGTTAAATTTTGACTAACAGTCAAAACTGATGTGTCTGCAGGAGAGCACACAGCTGGGAGCTGGGTTGCTGTCACCCCACATTGCTCTACCTTCCATCCTGAGCAATGCCAGCAGCGTGTGGCTGTCACCCTCACCCTAGGAGATCGGCATCTGGTTTGGTCCAACCAAACTGAGCACCTGGAGCCACCACAAATTTTGCTGAGGCCACCTGAAATCAGTGAGGGAGAAGACCCCCTGGCATCCTTACCTTCTAGGCTCCATCCTGCCACCTCTGCTGCTTGGTGAGAGCCCCGGTGAAGGCAGAGGTGCTGGTTCTCCATCACGGCTGTGGTGAGAAGCCAGGCTGAGCTCACCATCACTGCCTTCAGCACGTGCACGGCTGCAAATCCTCTGGACAGGCCAAAGTGCAGAAGGGGAAAGCATGCAAATGGCTTCAGCTTTCCCTGCCAGGCACCAAACACGCATCTCCTTCACGTGCAGAAATTCAGAGGTGCCTTTCCTAATCAGATGAGTTGGTTTGCAGCTTTTAGCTGTAAAACACAAGATGAAAATTCCCGTTTGGAGCTGGACACATCCATCCCTTTGTGCTGTGTTTACACAGCCCCTTGCGCCCCACACCAATGCCACTTTGTGATTATGTTTTAATCCCTATTTTTACGGGGGTGGGAGAGAGAAAAGAGAGGATTTAATCTGAAAGTTTCTCAGCGTGGAAGCCTCAGCTGCTCCTGCAGTGTTAATGCCCACCGTGTGGGGCTGACCCTCGGGATGCTGGCGCAGGATGCAGCACGGAGCCGGAGCAATGCTACTGCAGCATCGCCCACAGAGGGAGCTTCCTCGGGGATCCAGCTATGGTTGACATCTTTTCATCAGAAGTGTTGAGCTTTTAAAAAAAAAAATATTATTTTTTTTCCAGACAATATAAAGTATTGATTTTAAAGTTCCTGTGGTTTTTTGTCTGTTGGATATTTGTTGTTTTGGTTGGTTGGCTGGTTTTTTTTTTCCCCTGCTCCACACAGTAAAACAGGCAGCCCTGGGTTAAACCTATTGGAAATGGATTTTTTGCAAGAGGAGGGGGAAAAAGGAAAGGGGAGAGAAATGCTTTGCCCAGCACTGGGTGTGTGCAGTCGGTTTTTAGTTGGATTGAATCAAGCTAATTGCAAATGGTCACTTTTCCATTTAATTTTGCTATAATGAAGGGGGGGAAAGCTAATATTTTAGTGAAAATGAGATTCTGCAGTCTGCCAGAACTGAAGTGTTAAACAGCTTTTCAGACCTACTGGATACCACTCTGGGTTTGAAATGTGAAGCCCGACGGCTGTTTTTCTGCACATTTTTAGTTTCATTTCCTTGCAAACAGGCTCTCAGGCTCCAGTTACTTCTCCGTGAGATCCCTCCTACCCTTTGGGCACGGCCACAGGATTCCCACAGCTCCGGAGCCGGTGGAGGAACGTCCTTTTAATTCACTCTGTGGACAGCCCAATTAGCATCCCAGTAAATTATTACCTCGGGGAAAGCTGCGGTCTCAGGCCTCGGCAGCCAGCTGCGAAGGCAGCCGGCACGCACCCCGCTTCCCGAGTGGTGCGGGGAGAGCCGAGAAGATGGAGGGCATTTTCTCGGCGAGGTGATGGCGTTCAGGTGGCCAGGCAGCACAATTAGACGGGGAGAATTGTAGATTATCTCTGGTTTATAGTTCCCTGGTAGAAGGGAGGGGGAGAAGCACTATAAAAACATGATCAGATCATTTGTTCTGCTGTTCGAACTTCTGGATGAGGCGAGAGATAAGACACAGCTCCACCCCTCAGCTGCATTTGATCTATCAGGCTTTGAAATTAAATATTCTCCCTGCAACAGGCGTAATTATGTCCTGCGGAAAACTGCTCCTCCAGGCTCCTCCATAATGTGGGGTTTGGGGCTCCCTCCACCCAGCACTTTAAGGATGAAAAGTCCCAGAAGCAGCTGAGACCCCTGTGGTTCAGGTGCACCACAAGCAAGGGATGGTCTTCACGCCAGGTCCTTTCCTACCTGCAAGGCAGAGGCAAGAGCCCTTGTCTGCTCGGGCAAGGGGTCCGAAAAACACCGAGGGACCAGGCCAAGGCTGTGCAGATCTGTCTCACAGGAAGGACGCGGAACAGATGCTGACATTACAGAATCACAGAACGTTAGGGATTGGAAGGGACCTCAAAAGCTCATCCAGTCCAATCCCCCTGCCGGAGCAGGAACACCCAGATGAAGTTACACAGGAAGGCGTCCGTTGTGCACCACGAAGATGTTCTTGCATCTCAGTAACCTGTGGTGACCTTCTCCTTCTTCTGAAGATCCCTCTCTCTGTTCTCTCCCTCCAAAATGTCTTTGCAACTCACGCAAATGAGGCACAAGCAAATAAAACCATATCAAGCTCACGCTGCAAATGAAAGCCACAGCCCTGTTGCATCCGCTGTGAAACACAGGAGGGGCGGGAGCAGGAACAGCAGCCTTTCACTGGCTGAACCTGAAAACATCCTCTGTCTGCATGAACAGGTTTGGCACAGGTGTCCTCACTCACCTCGGTGCACTTCAGCTTCAGAAGGGCCAGGTGGATTTTCCTCTCCTAATTTCAGCATCCCAAAGCTACACCTCCAAAGGTTTGCCAGCCTTGACACTGCAACAGCAGCTATTTTAGTGAAATTATTTTCCAATATCTTTTCAGCTGAGCCAGGACCAGCACACAGGCACCAGCACCTGATCAGGGATGTTTTGTCTCCATGAAATCTCTACAAGCTTCGGAGGATGGTGTAGCATTTATGAAGTGCAGCTTTTTAATAACTTGGCAACTTGGGACACATCTCCTGGGCTCTCCGTGTTTCTCGATGCTGGCTGTCAGCATTTCTGCAGTGGGACATTCACTCCTTTTACCAGCTCTGGATTTATACTACAATATCTCCATCAATTTTGATGGACCTACTCTTTAAAAGGTCAAAATAGGAAGGGTGAGGACTCTAGCCCTTAACCATGTGCTGTATTTGCTTGTGTAACCATCAGATCTCTCCACTCCTCGAGCTTTTGCAGCCTTAAGATTAGGCACAACCTGCTGTACTTCTGTATGACCTTGCAGTGAGTTTTCACAGCTCAAGAGTTCAAAACATTGAGAACATTTCCTTGTACAAGCTGCAGATGTTTCACCTTTTTTCTCCAGCCCTTCCCTAAGGAGGAGAGAGCAGGTGGGACACCTGAGCCACTTTCCTTGTCCTGTTCACTGACTGACCATGTCTGTTCTTACCTGCTCTCCTCTCCATGCAGCATCCCCTTTCTCTCTTAGCCAGCCCCCCTGCTAGGAAGCCTTTATTTCTTTTGGCCTGTCGTCTCATTCTGCTCATCCAGATGGAGGCAGCACCTCTTCCTCTGCACTTGACAGACCAAGCCACCCGCTAAGCTCATTTCTAAAAACCCAAACCAACACTTGTTCCAATCATGACTTTTTTCCCCAGACCCCATCTCTAATTTAGTGGAGTTATTTTGCGTGCCAGCCCTGTTCTCCAGCGTACTGACCCTCTTAGCTGGGCTGGTGTCATCTGGAAACAACCGTAGCCCTGTACCACCATCCTGGGTCACCAATGAAATCACCAGATGCCAGTCACCCTGTGCACACTTACTCAAATCCTTTCAGTAGAACAGCAAACCTCTAGTAGGTGGTCTGAGTTTGAATCTCTGACTACTCCTGCAACCTCTAGCATTTCACCTAAATGATTCTTCCCCACTTATGAGACCACCGTGTCAACCACACCTGGTACACCCAGGATACTCCACTTCTGTTGTTTGCCTTCCCTCCATGAGATCACTACTCAGTAACACAAGGAGATCCTACCAGGCTGATACAATCTCCTTTGAAGCCACCTGTGTTCTCTGTTCTTATGCCCTTGTTTCCTCCTAGGTTTTCACAAGCTTGACTACAGGTCCCAGTGCTTTTCTGGGAACTGCAGTTAGTCTGAAAGCTGCATATTTATCCCCCTTTTTTAAAAAAATCCATTCCTTTCTTTAAAAAAATCCATTAATTTTTTTAAGTATATTTTTCCCTTTTCCAGAGCTTAACTAGGATCATAGCCGACCTTCTTAGGGGAAAACAAATGTCATTCCACTTCTTCGGCATCATCTGCCGAGTGCTTTCCCTGTCCCTGAGTACTAAACCAACACCTCTGTGGTCCTCCTGCAACTGCTGATGTACTGCTAGAGCGAGCTCTCGTTACACTTGATGTCCCCTGCTAATTGCATCTCACCATGTGCCTTGGCTTATCTGATCTTGTCTCTGCATGTGCATGCTGCACTTCCCTACTTGATCTTCATGGCCTGACCTACTTTTCATCTCCCCCAGGTTTCTTTCTCAGATCCCAGCCCTCTCCCTCTGCTTCCTTTCTCCTGAAACACTGAACTGTGCCCACAAGAAGTTGTGATTTGCTCTCTTTCCCCCTTACCTGTGCATGTTCTGCTGGTGCTGGAGTCCCCAGCTCTGTACACAGGTCCAACGCTCTCCTTCCACCCTCTCTCCTGCTCCTCAGCACCAGTTCAGTCATTTCCCAGCAACTCTCATCAGGTCACCTTCCAGCGCCAGCTTCTCCTGCAGGGGTCACAGGCAGGAACGGGCTCTTCCCTGGCTGCTCCCCCACCTTGGTGATGGACACCTAAGCCTTGCTGGGACCTCTGCATCTTCTCTTCCCAGGAACAGATATCCCACATTAACCCAATGATGCTGCCAGCTGCTAACTAAAGCCTCCCTTACCTGGTGTGAGAGAGAGGTCGAGAGAGGTTCTCCTCCCCCTCTACTCTGCCCTGGTGAGACCACATCTGGAATATTGCATCCAGTTCTGGGCCCCTCAGTTCAAGAAGGACAGGGAACTGCTGGAGAGAGTCCAGCGTAGGGCTACAAAGATGATGGAGGGAGTGGAGCATCTCCCTTATGAGGAGCGGCTGAGGGAGCTGGGGCTCTTTAGTTTGCAGAAGAGGAGACTGAGGGGAGACCTCCTTCATGTTTTTAAATATATAAAGGGTGAGTGTCACGAGGATGGAGCCAGGCTCTTCTCGGTGTCAAACAATGATAGGACAAGGGGTAACGGACACAAACTGGAACACAGGAGGTTCCACTTAAATTTGAGAAGAAACTTCTTCTCAGTGAGGGTGACAGAGCACTGGACCAGGCTGCTCAGAGAGGTTGTGGAGTCTCCTTCTCTGCAGACATTCAAAACCCGCCTGGATGCCTTCCTGTGCAACCTCATCTGGGTGTTCCTGCTCCGGCAGGAGGGTTGGACTGGATGAGCTTTTGAGGTCCCTTCCAATCCCTAACGTTCTGTGATTCTGTGTGATTCTGTGTGCTGGAGACCCCCTCCTCATGGTAAGTGTCCTGGTGGTTTCCCTTTTAACCACCAGCTGGACACGTCCAGCAAGTCTAATCCCCCCAGTTTCCAGCCTCCACCTGAACACGTGCACACTTGACACACAAAACACACCTTCTCCTGGATGTCCCTGCCTGCCTTTCCTGCTCCAGCCGTATCCCCTTTGGCTTTGCAATTCCAGAATACGACTTCTCCTGCTAATTGAATCTTGTTGCTTTGTTGCAAGCCAAAACCCCCAGCACCCCCTGCTCCTCTCTCATTCATCTTGCATTCAGCTATTGGGCGCAGCAGCCTCCTCTGCTCTTTCTTGGCCCCCCTTTGATCTTGCTTTGAATAGGAGAGGTCAAGCTACACAACCACAGTTTCTTTCTTCCTTCCTTAAAGCCTGTGACTCCAGCGGGGATGGCTGGCACGCCGAGCACCAGTGGACGGTGCTTCCAGCAGCGGGTCAGAGCTGCCGGGCTGCCTCCACAGGGGAGCACCCATCCCCAGCTACCTCCATCCTTAATAGGGCCCTGATACTCGGCGCCTTCCCTCCACCTCGGCAGCACAATTCAAAGCCCATTGAAAGCCGGAGAAAGGTTCCCATTAGCTTCAGCAGCCTTTGGATCGGGGTCATGAACCACGGAGGATGGTATTTTTTACACTGAGGCTGCCAGATCAAGTCAGTAAATTGTCCTCAGCAGTCAGGTGCCTGTCGGGTCCTCCGATAACGCAGCTCTAGGCTGTGTGTCCTGGTGTAGAAGGCAATAGATCTGGGAGTTTTACTCTGCTCTGGATTTACTCTGCAGGAGAAATCCTTGCTAGCCTCACCAGCGCCCGCGAGGGTGATGGGTAAGCCAAGAGGCAGGGAAGAGAGAAGGGAGAATTACCCTGGTTTAAATCCACTCAGCTGCTCCTACCAAAACGATTTACCTTCTGAGACAGGATCCTGATAGCACTCAGAGCTGAATCCCCAGCCTGAAGTGTATGAGGTTTAATTACTGCAGCTTTGTTAAATCAGCTCAGTTAAGCCCCTGTGTAATTGCTTTCTTCTGGGCCCAGCAGTGGTTTATTTGAGGACAGATCAGGCTGATTCTGTGCTGCTCCTGTGCTGTTGACACCACCTCATTTAAATCGATTTAAACCCACACCTTTCTCAAAGCACCTTCAACACAGTGAGGCCTCAGTCTGCTCTGGTTTGTGCTGGGAGAAAACAAAATGCTTATTTTTGTTACTTTAAATACATGAAGGCAAATTGCACCCAGTGCTCTTGGTGTGCCCTAGACAGCACATGGCACCATCAGTCTCAGGGAGGATGTGTAAGGCACCCCAAAAAAGAGAAATGCCACCTGGCAATGGGGCCAGAGCTTCTGCCCCAGGAAAGCTGTGCACTGTGGAGCCTGCAGAAGCCATATCCCCAATCCTGTTGTGCTTCTCACCACCCTCGTCTGGCTGGGAAGAAGCCCAGGACACATGGCGCCCCGGCAATCCTCCGCTCCATCCCTGCATCCTGCATCTGCGCTGGTTGCTACGGTTACGGGCAAATCAGTGCATTTTGCAGGATGGGAGAAGGTGGTGGACAGGACTGGGGTGACAGAGGCTGTAAATGAAATGGCTTTTGCAGGAGGGAGGACCCTCGCCCGGTCCTCGGCAGCCCCGCGCCACAGAGCCGACCCACGCCGGCTGCGGGCGCCTTGCAAATTTGCATGGAGCTGACAAGATGACAAGGTGCAAATACGCCAGGCTGCTCAGGAGTAATTTTTACGGCAGCTCTGCCTTGTGCACGTTTTTATTGCAAAGAGGGTAATCGGGCCTCTTCATTATTGAAAACATATTTACTACCCCTCGGCCACTCTCTCCCATTTTTGCCAGCCCCTTCCTTTCCCCCTTAACTACCCTGTCCTCCACGAGATATGATCTCATAAATTTACAGTGTACTTGCTGTCTGCAAAGTGGATGTTCAGTTTCATTTTTATTGGACTTTATGATACAGGCGGATTGCATTTTATTTGTTGCACCGCTACCAGGAGGCCTGAAAACATAGTTAAGTGCTGGCTGCAACAGGGATGTGGCCTGAGAAAGGGCTGTGGGATGGGGCTTCGCAAACCCCAGGAGAGCTGCGGGCATGGGCACGCTGGCTGCAAACAGGGCAGCTGCAGGACAAGGGAGTGCTTTGGAGGGAGGCTGCCTTCTTCCTCCTCTGCTGAAGGAGGTGCTGCTCCATCTGCCCCGTGGTCCTCCTGGCTCCTCCCGAGAGGGAAGGGGATTGATGCGGGAGCCGTGCCTCTCTCCTGGCAGCCGGTGTGACTGACAAGGGATGCGCAGCAGGAACACGGCAGCAGTTTCTCATCGCTCACCGCTTTAGGTGGTTGGTACCCTTCCCAAAAATGCTTCTCCCAAGGCTGGCTCTCAGGCTAGGCAGGCTCGTCCAAACCCACCCGTCAGCACTGCCCTCAGCATGACACTACTGTACCTTCACAAAATTGCCAGAAGCCACAGGGAAGGGTAGCTACGTGTGTGACAGCAAGGAGATCAGCATCTCTGAAAACATCTATTGCAGCCAGTACATTGCTCCAGACATAGCCTACTGGAACAGCAAGCAGAGCATAACCCTTAACTCCCAATCCCTCGGACTCCCAATCTTACTGCCTGGCACGAGGGCAAAAATCCCCCGGCACCAAGAGAGCGCTGCCTGGAGCCTTGTCGATGGCAGGGGCAGAGGGAAGCCCATGCCTCTGCTCTGAGACACCAGCTATGGACTGAGTGCCTCACCAGCGACTGCCATCAGGGCTGCTGTAATCAATGGCTAGTTCGTTATTAAAAAGCTGTCACACTAGCACACAATAGATCTGTTAGCACACAGCAAGATGTGTGCCCTCTTGGCATCAGGCGGAAGGGGTGGCACCACATCTCACTGCAGAGCCGCTTGCTTCTCCAGGGAGAAGGGCTTCGCAGTCCTTTCGGGACCTGCCCAGCGCTCCAGCGGCATTAGGAGCCCAATACACTTTGTATCCGCCTCAACTCGGTGTGGCACAGCTGAAATAATCAACTCGTGTCATTTCAATCCAAAAAAAGGGCTGAATTTTTTTTTCTTTTCCAAGGTAACAGGGAGAGGCCAAGCAAAGCACCGCAAAGCAACATAAATGATTTAGCACCCAACGATTTTGCCAGGGAAACACTAAAGACAGAGTCTAATCCTTTCATCTAACCCTGGTCCTTCTAAAAGCTTTAAGCTAGGAGTTGACTCAGCATGTCAGTGCCAAAAAGATCCATTGACCTCGAGTTCAGTGCTGAGAAATTGAGAAATGTTCTTTTTAATGTCTATTCAATAAATACAGCATCACCCTCTCCATGGGCTGAGCAATCCACTTCAAATCCATTATGGCACGTTCTCACAGACTGACAAGTTGTCCTGAGACAATAGTGGCTGCCAGATGAGGTTAACCCTTGCCGAGGGGGTGTAAATCTTTGGAGCCACAAGCCTTTTGCTCTCAGAAGTCCTTGAAAAGCGGGGAGGGGGATATCTGAATTGATGACGAGCAGTTGCTGCGTGCGCTCCTTGCTGGACCAAGGTGATCTGCGTCAGTAAAAAAATATGCCCAGTCAACACTGCCGAGCTTCTGACCATCTTGGTGGGAAGGAGGGGAGTGCTGCTGCCCTTTGCTCCCTGGTGGGCTGCTGATGCTCCCAGGCACTTGTGCTCCTGGCTTCTGCTGGCCAACAGTTGGCTCAGCAGTGGGATGGATGCTGCTGAAACGAACCGTTGGTGGGGAGGGCGGGG
>NW_010179230.1:35343-40936 GCF_000695765.1 Mesitornis unicolor
TGTTGGGAAGGCTGTGGCACTACCAGCCCTTGGAAATTTGGAGGTGGAGCCGGTTTGGAGACCTTCAGCACACATATGGCACATGTGAGCTCTGCACTCAACTCCCCTGAGGATCACCTCCTGAGCTGTGTGGCCATGCTCTTCGCAGCACCAAGCTGGCCAAATTAAATACACAGTCAAGGATGACAACAGCACAACTCACAAAGCAACTCAGCCCACCTAAGTCCAATAACTCCTGGCTTCCACTCCCCCCAAAAAATGCATCTTAACAGAGTGGTTTCGCCAGGGCTGGCAGCAGCACAGGACGCTGTACCTGCAGGCTAGGCTTTCTGCCCAAAGGTGTGTCCATGCAAGGAGTGACAGCAGTATGACACCACATATCTCTAACTCTGTCCAAGGCTACCAAATGCAAGGACATACTTTTCACTAGCTCCTGGTTCCCCAGTGCCCCAGCTGGTGGGTCCTCTGTGGCCATCTATAGATATTTCATCATTGGTTGCCCTGGTCATCTCTGATTCATCGATGGTTGGTGAAGCCTGACCCAACCAGAGGGCTGTCAGCCTGTTGTAAAGTCAGAGTCCCAGATCAATGGGCTGAGCAGACTCAAAGGAGAGCTGGTTTCCCTCCGCAAAGAGTAGAAGGCAGCTATTTGGCCAGTTTAGTCCATGAGAGCTCAAACAAGGAGAGAGGAGATATGGCATGGCCCTGGGGGACCCTGCAGCCAGCTGGAGCTCCTTTCTGATGGAAAGTCCTGGACTGCTGCAGCTTCCAGCAGTAAGTCGTTAATGAAAATTATCACCTTAGTAATGGTAATAATACAATAATTCCAAAAGGTAAAGCTGCGGGTGCACAGTCAATCTGCAAGAAATTGGAGCAGAGGCAGCAGGGGAGCCCTACATCTTTGGGTTTATATTAGGTTACAGGTATTTTATGGTGCCCCCTTCCTCCTCCTCCTCCTCCCTGCTTTCAAGCTGCTGAGCTTTGGCTCAGGAATGCACAACCACACTGGAGGCTGTGGCAGTTTTGGGGGGACAATGGGGTGCTGCAGAAACCACCCAGCTTTTGCAGGCATCTCCAAAACACCGGGGTAGAGGAGATCACATAAGCCGGTATTTGAGGCTCTCTGCTGACTAAAGGAAGCCATCCTGCGTCGTGTTTATCTGGGTCACATTTACAAATTCTCTTTTTGGCTTTGGAGGCTGGAAGTTTCTATTTTTTCCCCTCTCTCCCCTTGTTTGTATGTGCCAGCTGAAGGCAGCCTTGCTAAGATCTGCAGGTACAGAGGGCTCAGCCGTGGGCTTGTACTGGCGATTACTGTTTGCCAGTTAACTAGATGATGAACACTAGCAAACGTTTCTCTTTGGCTAGGCTGCAAAATTCATAGATTCTTTAAAGATACAGAATTATACAAGAAATCAGAAAAAAAGCTTTTGTTTATAGAAATAAAGCTTATACGTAAGCTCAAATAGCTGCTGAGAAAAACACAGGAAGACCAAACCAAATGCCTGCACCCAAAGGTTAAAGTCTGCAAGGAACAAAACAACCCCTGAATTGAACTGAATTAAAAATCTCTCCATTTCTTGGGGACATGTAGGCACACCAGAGGCTTTTGTGCAGGTGGGGCTGGTAACACTGGGAGCATCTTCCCAGTATATCAGTCCTCACTGAGGGACTTTCGGATAGTTGGATGCTTAGACCATGTTACTAAACATTTCTAGACTAGTAAAATGTTCTTAACACTCCTCTTCATTTACTTCCATAGGTGTAGCCTTAAATACTTCCAAAGAGCCAGACCAAATCCCTCGTGTAGGAGGGCAGAGCACACAGTGCTTGAATGCTGCCCCAGCAGTATCACTCCTGTCCGTGTCACCACCAAGACCTGCTCCAGAAAGCAGACCCATGTCACATCCTCAACCCTATATGCTGGTTGGATGCTCTGGCCCTGACATTTTTGGTCCCTAAGTCACCCTGTGGGGAGCCCTACCGAAAAAACCCACAGCCTTTATGTAGGGGCAATGCAGCTGCTTTGAGACAGGCAGGAGTATTCCCAAATGCCTCCAAGAGGCACTAAAAGTCCTCTGGGCAAGGACCACCATCATTAGATACTGCTGACTGAAGTACAACACTGAGCAACGACATTTCAGTCCCTTCCCTTTCTTGCTCCTGCCACACCAGCCAAATAGGCCATATGGGAGAGATGCTAACACAAGAATTTCCCTTCAAATGTTTTAAATTCCCCAGGTGCATAACAATACACCATACATATAACCAGCAATGAAAGTCCTCTAGACTTCAAGAGGGCCTGGGTTTTGCCTTCAAACCCCACGCCAACACAAGCCTGCAGCAACCCGCACCGCCTGTGAGAAGCCGTATGCAAGGCCAAAGGCCAGCTCCAGCCCAGATCCAGGTGCTCTGCTTAGGTCTTGAATGTCCCTGCGCAGGGTATGTACCGACCTATGGCATCTGCACAGGCTGGAAGACTTGCTTTGCCCATGCTCACAACCTTGCACTGGGCTGGAGGATGTGCTGTTAAAGATCCTACACCCATAGCTGTGTTTGAGCAGCCTCACCAGAGAAGGAGATCTGCTGGAGAGACTCCTTGCAAGGTGAGAGGCTTTCAGCTCACTCTTGGCTGAATTTCACTGGGAGAGGCGGAACTGAAAAAACAGGTATTTGGACAACGATTTCCAAGCACAAGTTCTGCATGCAGCTCTGTCACAGGAGTATTTCCAGAGGCGACAGAAAATGGGCAGGCAGATTGTGAACATCGCCATCAAACCAAAACCACGCAGGAGGGCACATGAGGAGGGTAGGGGGACACTACTCTGCTGCTGCACCAGACACAGCCGATTCATCTGAAGACAGGTTGCTCTACCAGGTTGTCACCCCGTCATCGATACTCCTTGCTTGGGTCACCAGCACCAGCCACGCTTTTAGTGCTCCATAAACCCACAGCCCGTTGGGCCACCTTCTGCTGAGGAGAGACAGGATGTCTCTCTTCTGTGCAGGGACAGCAGACAACACCAAGACAGTGGAAGAGCTAGGCATGGACCATCTCCATGGTGCTACTGAGATGTAGAAAAGGACCAGGACAGCAGTGCACCGAGCTCTGCTGCCACCCTGACCCACACGCACCACAGTGACTGCCTGGCCATGAGGGTCCTTTTCTGGGACTCAGACTCTAGGAGTCTCCTCCAAAACACCCGCTGACACCGCTAATTGCAGGCCGGGCTGACAGTGGCTTGGTGCACCACAAGAATTTCCTGATTGCTTTTTTGGGGAGGGACAGGAGCTTTCCTTCTCCCTTTGCCTCCCCGGTGAAGGATGTGCTCTTGGGCTGAAGTCCTGACAGTCCAAGCTGCTGAAATGAATCCTCTTCAGTCTATTTACTTGATATTTACCAAAGTCTGCGATCAACAAGAAAACACATCTCAGCAGCTCACTTGGCAAGAGAACGAATTGAGGCAGCACTGCAGCTGTCATATTTATTTCAGTGGCAAAGCAGGTCAGGAAAATTGATAAAATTAATCATACAAACTAGCAAACACCGGGAGTGAAGGAGAGGGAGAACGAAGGGGAGAGAATGAGAGTGAAGAAGTGTTTGCAGCACCAGGCTGCACCTGCTTTTATTTCTTTTAATGGATTTTTTTTTTTTATGCAATGTCACAGATAAAATTGGTGCGAGGTACATTATTTTATAAGTAGGTTTGGGGAGGGGTGTGGAGATTACTACAAGCAGATGCCTATTACGCCAGGGCTGAGCCCTAGCCACGGGGTTTGCAAGGAAATAGGAATTCAAGGACAGAAGTGATTTTTCAGACAGTCCCCACAGACCAGGTGTGGAGGTCCTTGAAAGCAGTATCTGGAGGGGCTCTGACCGGGCTGGGGTTTGGGCCAGGGCTCCAGGTGGCTCCTCAAGGTGCTCCCATGCTTGTCCTTGGGGCCATGTCCCTGTCACCTCTGCCAGCTGGGTGCAGATGTGCCCGGGGCTCGTGCAGCTGCATACACCAAAGTGCAGAAACATCTCCCCAGCCATGGCTTTCCTCGGCCCTACAAGCGAGCAGCTCTGGGGACATCTCACCAAATGCATCCCCCCAGGCTTCTGAACGTCAGTCTCCAGAAGCATGGATGAGGCACAACTCCAGCGAGTCCCTGTGCTCCCCAGACAGGGAAGTCTCCATTTCTGTGGCCACCTGTGCTGGGTTAATGAAGCTGCAAAATGAGGATTAACACCATGTTTGTTCTCAGAGCAACTTACGGGTTCATCTGGAGAAGGAAGCTTGCAGAAGCTAAGACCCTTTTGCTATGGGCTCCTCTTCAAACAGGCACCTGCCTGATTTTAAGCTAGGGATGGGCGAGCCAAAAAGAGCCAACAGATTCTCGGATATTTTATTTTTTTTCTAAAGTTTTTAGACCAAGATTTGAATTTTAAAACTTGCCATTTCAGAATGAAAAGTGGAAAAGTGCATTTCAAGTGCATTACCAAATGGCATTTTGGCATTCTTACTGTTTAGTTTTCTGTCATAAAAATAGCATTCACAGAACTCAACCCAAATTCAAAAATAACATTGCTCCTCTGAAACGCTTCCTTCTCTCTCCTTTTCTCTTCTTTTTTTTCCTCCTCTCTTTTCTCATTGTCCCTCTCACAGACTAAAGATTTACTGAAAAATGTCGCTGCTCTAATTTTGAGTCCTTTTTCTCTGGCTTTCCACCCTCCTCTTCCACACTTCTCCAGGCCCTTGCTGCACGTCCCTGTTCATACCGTGAATTACTGTTCTCATTGCTCCAAGCACATTAAAAGTGAAGCTAATTAACCAGCAGAACAATTTGCCTAACGACGTGGTAGATTCTCCATCACTTGCAGCCTTCAAGTCAAGCCTGAACATCTCTCCGACAGAGCTTTAGCAGGGTGGGAAAATTTGGGGGTGAGGGTCTCGGACCCACACGGGGCTGCAGGGCAAGTGAGGTCAACTTTGAGACTTTGGGACCCTAACAGAAGGCATTCCCACCCGCCCCTGGGGACAAGGGCATCCATCAGCTTCAATTTGCTCATCCACAGCTTCATACCTCTGTCCTCACCAGGGATGGGGCTGACATGGGTGGTGACGGTGACCTTTGCCAAGCTGTGGCTGAAGAGGAGTGGTGGAGGGGACCCCAAGGAGGTGAACCCATGGGGACGGTGCGAATCAGCAATAGGCCACCAGAAACACTGAGGCTGCCATGGAAATCACACGACTTAATGAGCATTTTAGGAAAGAAATCCCTCTATAAGATCTTGCTGACAAGCGCTATTAAATATTCATTCTATAGACTGCGGAGACATCATTAGACACATACGTTCAGGCTCTCCATAGTCCCGGCTCTAGCATTTGTTTTACGCTGTGCTGATGAGCCAAGGGGACCTTGGGGGGGCTGGTGCCAGGCCCGTTAGCAGAGCTGGGCTCCACACCGGCAAGGTTGGCTTGTCCTGGAAAACTTGTCCTGGAAGCCCCGATGCCGAGGCAGGAGTAGGTGGGTTTGGAAGATGCTGATGTTTAAGGTGCATTATGTTCTCTGTGGAAGAGCAGCAGCGGCGGCTGGGGGGGCAGCCCCA